>NC_056732.1:1202058131-1202185631 GCF_019279795.1 Protopterus annectens
GATAACCAGTGATCACATTCCAGTCTAATAAAATAGCAGGGTAATGACATCTTTAATAAATGTATTTAATTCCATGTATGTAACATGCTTCTATGTACTGTCATTACAGAAACAAGGGGTGTGAGTATACTGTGTGGGACACCTGAGTATACATGGCTAGTGCCACAATCTTTTCTCTTTGTATGTGTTTCATACATGGGTAGTATCCCAGGTTATATGCAGTCATACTTGCATGGATTGTATCATTATGCTATTACATTTAACAGTGATTTTCTAAGTAAGAGTATATTGCAAATTGTAGTACTAGAACCATACACCACTGCATGCAAAGCTGGACTTTGAGTACTGACTATTGTGTTTTTGATGTGTGAGCTGTATGTTATTAAGTATCTCCTAATGGATATTGATCTGATATGTGGCTATTAACTGTAGACTACTATGTGTTTATGACATGTCATTGAGGGCTGCTGTCATGCAGTAATGGCATACCTATCAGTGTCAGATGTCTATCTGTCAAAGCATTCATCGTAGTGCATAACCTGTTGGCTAGTTAATTTCTGTCTCTCCTCTGTACAGATGTGCAGATGTCAGGTATCCTTCTTGGCTGCTTACAGGCAATCTATGATTGACTGACACTTACATGTTTGCCCAGATGTGGTATGAATGCCACAGCTAGGAAACCCCACCCTGTATGAACCACATACCATGGATAATTCAACCAGACTACCACAGTCAACAGAACATGTTTGGGTACAGGTCTCTAACCCTGAGACTGGCCATGTTATGTAATATATGTTACATACATGTCATGTCTGCAAGAGAAAACCAGATCACTGGATGTTGAATTTAACTGTCACCCTGGGGATCACACAAGTGGCATTGGTTGATAGATGGCCTGCTGACAAATGTCAGGTGGCATGATACCAGTGTACCCACATGCCCTACTCTTCTCCTCTCTCCATGGACATTAGCCTGGTACACACATAGGGACAGCTGCACCTATGGACCCCAGTACTAACAAATGTGCCAGTGTGCATTACTGAAAATAACAGTGTCTGTGTGTTTGTAAACTTGTAGCTGACAATACTCTGAGGGCCTTTTCACCCACTACACCCCTATTGCCATACTTAGAAATGGCTGCTGCTGTAATTGACATTAAATGTACCTTGTTATACTCTTCACTCTATGGGCAATCAGGGGATTGCAGTACCAGCATAACACCATTCTACAAATGAGCAGATAGGCATGGGTTACCCTCTGAGTCCTGGCAAGTGTGTGTATGTGTGTGAGTGTGCATATTTGTAGGAGACAGCATTCTGAGGCTACATTCTCCAAATACAATAAACCTTGCCATACATTATAAGGGATAGTGATGTTGCTGACATTAGGAGAGCCATGACAAACCCTCACCATACTATCCCTGTGGCATGTGCAATAAATCCATATCCCTGTAGTAGCACTGAATATATAGACAAGGGGATGCATTGCAGTCCTGGTCAATGTGTGACTGTGGGTATGTCAGAGCATTATCATGGGTTTCAGTGAGTACAATATCCAGTGTAGGTGTTGGGTATACTGTCTTTACACCATGGTACCTCCAGTACATGTCCGAAGGTCCACTGTATAAGGACCGCTGTCACCATCAACCATACAGGTAATTGATTACACTATCCAACCCAATGATGCATGTGCTGTGTGCAAAAACTCTATAACATAATGGACTCACTGACAAGGTAGTTAGCACTACTAAAGCCATGTCTGTCAAATGTGTCTTTGACTGTATGTGTTTGTCATTGTGTATATGACAGTATGTCATACTATGTATTGTTCATTAACACCCAGTACATCCCCCATTACCATACTGTACAAGACCTGGTGATGTTCTTTGCTTAATAGGAAACTCGGGACACACCTCACCTTAAAAGCTCTGTGGTGTGTGCAATTAAAGCCAAACACATTAGTTGCAATAAATAAGTAGGTTTTCTACTGTCACTGTTGCCAAGTAAGTGTGTGTGTATGTGAAAGAATCTGCTTCAATTTGCAGAAAATATATGTCCCAGGAGATCATTTGTCCGAGAACTAACTGTCTAAAGGTAAAATTTCAAAGCAATCGTCTTGTGGAAATACATTCAAGCAAAACTAGTATTGCATGTGTAAATGCCCTCTTCCCCACTGTACAGCTGTACAGTAATACAGGAGTTGGTATATATACACGGGTGTGGTTGTTGTTGCCATAGCCACCCACATTGGAGTTATTGTTGTGGGTATCCCCCCGCTTAGTGTGCTGTTATACTGTACAGTTTATGTTAGCAGGTTAAGTAGTTGTTAATCACACTATGTGTGGTTCTATGCTATCCCACACCCTCCAAAGTGGGGAGGCTGTGCCACCCACACCAGCATACCTATGTTTACCAACTCCAAGGTTGCACTACATTGGGGAAGAGGACATATACCCTGCCAGTACCATTGTCAATGACATTAAACTGGTGAAATGATTATTTCCTGATGTGATGTTTTGGCAATTTGGCCTGGGTGGAATTACATTGTCCAAAATGAGTTCACTGCAAAATAAAGTACATCCATCTGAACAGTATTCTCTGTGTATTGCATCAACACCAAAGCCTCTGAGTGTGTGTGTGTGTGTGTGTGTGTGTGTGTGTGTGTGTGTGTGTGTGTGTGTGTGTGTGTGTGTGTGTGTGTGTGTGTGTGTGTGTGTGTGTGTGTGTGTGTGTGTGTGTGTGTGTGTGTGTGTGTGTGTTATTCACGGACATTTGGTGTGTGCCACCCAGCACACACTTACAATTGTCCACTGTAGAAGAGCTGCTGACATCAACCACCATGCACTCACCTGTATACACCCCTCAGACCTATCAGGCATGTGGCACATGCAGTAACTGTTATACAGACCTGTTATCTGTGTTCAGCTGTACCTGGGATATGACACAGTCAATGTTTCACCACAGTGCTACATCCCTTGTAGGACAGGACAGCAGACCAACATCCTGCTGACACATAGACACCTAGAACACAAACAGAATACATTATGGAGACCACAATCAGTCAGTGTTAATAACAGCTATAATGCATTGTGGCTGGACAGCTACACACCCTGACATGTAAGCATTAATTAGTCCAGCTGAAAACACGTTAAGCAACATTACATTGATAAACCTTAGGACATGCACCCTGTGCATCAAAACCATATAAGCATGTCCCTGCATTGACGGTATGGATGACAGGGATGTGGCACAGATATCATCATATGCACAGGGTGTGTTGCAGGTTTGCCAAAGGCCTAGGCTGAGCTGTTTGGTTGACATCATGTGTGTGTGGGTTAGGGGGTTGTTTATTAAATGGGCTGTGCAGATGTGGTGTGTGTAGGTATGGAGGTGCCCTAGCTGTGTTGGTGAAGTGTGTGTGCATGTATGCACACATGTCTGCCATGTGGCTGCCCTATAGAGGGTTTGCTGGACAGCTGCAAACCGTATATGACAGGGTATACAGTTCACTGTCTCTGGCCATGGACACAGAAACTGTGCCTGCCAGGGGTTTTTCGGGCAATACCACCCAGAAACACAGATATGATACTCTTCCCTGATGATGACAATTGTCTGCTGGATCCACATCCTTGTTGAGACTGGCCAGGACCACATGCATGTGGCCTGGTGCATTGTGGTGTGGACAGAACCCTGCCTGCATTGCTAGTGCTGGTACTGCCACTACGGGAGTGGCCATGAGTTGTTGCATATCTGCACTGACCTCCATCAGTTGGTGTTGCTGACCTACATCCACATGACCACCACCCTTCTCCCACCACATGCTATATCACAGACACCTCACAGTGGAGGATTCCCACCATCTCACCCAACCACCTATCCAGGACCTCTGCAAAATGACAGTGAGCACCTGCAAGATCACGGATGTTGTCAAGTGTAGCAAAATGAATAGCCCTCTGGAGCATCAGACTCTGTCTGGTGTAATGTTACATATGTGCTTGTGCCTCCATGATGGTCCAAAACATATGTCTGGTGACACTTGCTGTGGCACTTCTGCCAGGGGCATGATGGCCAGCAGCCCTCCTATGAGCACCCCTGTACATCTGCCTCTGTGATATCTCATCGGTCATCTGGCTATGGCTGCTGTGTACAAACACACTTGCCATAGTCCCCACACTGTCCTGTCCCATGCCACCACCCACCAACTGTCCCTTATTTGTGGCCACTGGTAATGGAGTATGTATGGGCATTGTGACTGTGTGCGAGGATGGGGTGGATAAAAGTGGGATGTCAACCGATGGCACAGCTTCAGCCCCTGACAACCCTGACTGTGCCTCACCATGCATACCATTATTGTCAAGTCTATATGGACACTAATATCAGTTTGCCTGCAGGAAGGACCATGACCCACCTCTCCACCTGTGAGGGGCAAACAAAAATGTAATTTAAGACCTGTACATTATGGTTTACCTCTACACACACTCACACACACACACACACACACACACACACACACACACACACACACACACACACACACACACACACACGTGAGGTGCACAAAGATTTTACCCAGACCTCTCATTACCTAACAGTCAACATGCATGACATATGGCACTCAACAGCATGCACTGCAGCCATTCTCAATCCTAGTTACCAACATTATACAGCTCTGTGATGCATGACTTGTGTTAGTAGGTGATGCCCCTTCCCCTGGAACACACTGCACCCATGTACACAGTATTGCTGTGCCCCTGTACAGCACACTGGCATGTACTGTGCACCATAACTCATGAGTGTGCATGCCATTGCTGAATGTGTATATGTGTGGCAGTTATGTTTGCTCTGTTGCTCACAGCCCCTATGTGTTTGTCTGACACATAACTGGAAAGATATGAGGACTGATGTCAATAGTTAATGCCTGACCTCTGATTTGCAGATCACATCATCAGCAGTGCATGTATGAGCAATAAAATCTGATTACACTGACAACCTTCAAAGCTTAATGTGGATATGAGGAGTATACACACCCTTGCTGACATGCCAGCCTCCTCCATGATATGCAATTGGGCCACAGTACTGCATATGTTAACATTGCCCACACCTGATATGTGCCATATGACCTGTGCAATCCAATGCAGTATTTTTTATTTTTATTTATTTTACATTTGTTGACCGGGTTAGTCTAACTGGATATATGCCCATTTTCAGTAGAGGCCCGGGAAGAAAAGCTCCAAGCATGAACAGTGACAAAGTTAACAATGTAAAAAGACATGAAAAATCACAATACAGAGGTAGCATCACATCAAACAAATGTGTTAGTCATGCAAATGCTGAATGAGATGCATACAATATGTGGGTTGCATAAGTGTGCACACCCTTAACACAATGGTTTGTTGCAGCACCTGTAAAGCGAACTACAGCAGTCACTATCTCTGGAAGGGGTATACTAGTATGGTCCATCTTCACTTGCCATTATTTGGTCACTCCACCCTACAAATGTCCCCCAACTCTGCCGGATTGCAAGGTCAGATCATGTGCACAGCCCTTGGAGGTCACATAGTGGCTTCTCTATTGCTGTGGAGTCAGGGTTATGTCTGACACAATTCATGACCTTGACTGTGTTCAGATACAACCATTCTTAGCAAGCCTTAATGTATGGCTCAGTTCACTGTTGTGTTTCAGGATGACACCCCTCCCCATCCTCAGCCTTATTGCAGATGCTTGACAACTATGGGCCACACATGCGTGCTGTTTTGCAGTGTTCCAAATTCTGAATGCCAAGTTTACCGGCCTAGTTCCTGCTAATGAACAGCAAACCTAATGGTGTACACTGGCACCAGCAAGGTAAAAATGGGGATGGTGGCCCTAAGGTGGAGTGAGGCGTTGCTTGTTCACCACATGTATCTTTATGAATTCTGTCTGTAGGTTTCAGCCTTGGTCTCATGACACCATTACACATTGCAACACGTGCCTTTGGGGGACTTGATGTTATGCATATGCTACCTGTAGAGAGCCCTGGGTGATGTTTTCTGTGGAACAACTCTTCCGTCTGATTGCCCTAACCCATAGGCCACACTTATGCAGATTCCAGGTGATTGTTGACATAGGTACTGCACAGGCTCGCCATTCCTGCAAGTACCTCAGTGTTGCTGCATGTTTCTGGGCAGCCTCCGTGACCAGTTTGCAGCAGGTGTTGTCATCTGTTTTTGATGGGCATCTGTTTATTTTCTACATTAATGTTGTCTTATACTTCATACATACATACATACATACATACATGACAGTCTGCACTGTTTGCCATAGTATATGCAATGGTGAGGTAAGGCTACTTTTCCCACTCCTGAGTGCTACCATTTGGATATGGGATTAATTTCATGGTTTGTAAGATGTGTGCAAGACACGACTGCCTCTGTCGCAGGTGAGTGGGCAAATGTCATGGACATACTTCTTGGATATCAGACCATTACTTGATGTGACATTGAAGCCCTGTACTTGATGGAAGGTGTGTACTCAAGAAGAATGAATGCTGCCAGTACCTCACAAGCTGCTTCCACAATATGTTATTTGGAGTGTGTGCATACATATGCTTCCAGTGTCTGTTAAGGTATGTATTCCCCATATTTGCTGTCCTAACATAGGATTCCATATTACACATTCATTGCTCATATTAGGATCACATTACAGGTTGCAAATGGTGTGGAATGTGGCATTCTGATTTGCTGTTGTTTAGATCAGGAACAGTTGCCATTGTAATAGTGGTGTTTACACTGTTCTAGTCACTGTATAAAGGTGATGTTTCAGACATGTTCCTACTGTAGGCCATTTGTCCCAGCATTATGTTCATCTCTGTCCACACATCTTGCACTGACAGGTTGTTAGGTATACTGCAGGACTCTTCCCTACCCTTCAGATATGCCACCATGGTGACCACTGTGATGCAGTGCAGCTAACAGCAACAATAAGTGAACATGTGCAGCATGCATTATGGGTAGGTGTGTTAAATGTGTGCATGGAAAATAGCATAGCCATAACATGGCCAGTGTATTGGCAAACCTGGTCAAAACAACTCCATACTCACCAGCTACAGGCTGCTGCCCCAGTTGCATACCAGAGGGACCTAAATAGTTGTGTGAGAGACATAATGTTAGCAGCTACACCTGTGACATTGGTACAGGGTGAGAGCAGCATTTCAGCACATCAACAGTACAAACCCGCAATACTAGAGATTATGCACATCTGTTCATTACTACACTGCTGCAACAGACAATCTTATCTGACATATGCATGTAGATACTTTACAGATGAAAATGGATAAACAACAGTGGCCTACTAATGTGCCTTACCTGCATGCTCCTCATCCATTGTGTGGGTGGAACCCACCTCCACAATGGTGTCTTCAGCTTGCTGGCTTGGCTGGTGGGTGGGTTCCCCAAGGCGTGCAAGGAGCTCCTCAGCATGTGTCAGTGGGGACTGGATGGCATGATCCCCACCTGTGGCTAGCTGGTCCCTCCTAACTGCAGTGGCATGCTGATGGGCGTGGCAGATCAGATCTGTGCAGTGATGCCACATCTGCCTATAATTGTGGTTGTGCAGGCCAACATAATTTACCCTGTGGTTGAGCTTGTTCCACAGGGTGGTCCTCTTCTGCAGATCCTGGACCCTGCACCCAAAGAGGATGGCATAATGGACTATGAGGAAATGGATCATTGCATCATTTTCCAGGGGTGAGTATGTGGGCAGGCATTCCTGTGACATTGTACCTGGAAGACATAAACAGGAAAAAAGGTCAATGGACCTCATACAGTTGTCCACATGCACATCAACAGTGGGTATTACTTGCAAATAATCCAGACTATACCATAACATCATAAGTTATCATGGCTTGTACATCTTGCATTACACTCCTGGTCCTGACCTGTTCAGTTCCCCCAATGTTGGACACTTAATGGCATAATCTACTACACACCATTCATTTCTGTGTCGATGGATAACAGTGGCCATCTTCCATGTGGATGGTGTGTGGATGGTGGCATGAGTGTGTTTGACTGTAGTGTGTGATGGGACTGTGAGCACATGCCTGTGTTCATGTAGAAGGCAAACTGTGATGTTCTCATGCCCCATGGATAATTCCAGTTGTTGCCATCAGTCGGCATTATGTCCAATCTCACCACTGATGTGGCAGGAGTGTGGGTGATGTGCATATCCCCCTGTACTACTGTTGTGGACAGGATGTCACTGCTCCCACCTATCCTGTCTGATGCAGGTTGCCTGTATCCATGGAAAGAGTGTATGAAGTGTGCTTTACCCCTAGTACAGGTGGACTTGTGTTACTGTCTCTGAGACTGCATACATATGTGTAGACATGGTTGAAATTGGCCTTGGTGGTTTGCATATGTCTGATTTCTAGTCATAGTCAGCCTTACAAAAGGTCACCTGTGAACCTACATGCTTGTTCAGATAGAGGTGCACTTGCATCCAAGTTGTGGTCTGCACCTATGTATCCCTGTACAGCCACTATAGCAACCTATTATGTATTTTGTGTCTTGGTGGTGTCCATCAAGGGGGATTACTCTATCATTGATGGAGGATGGTTGTACAGGTGAGGTACTGCTGATTCCATATAGCTACAGTAGATATGAAAAGTATACACCCCTGTTACAATGCATGGTACTTGTGCAATTGGAATATGACCCCACAAATGCACATGTCAACACAATCTCCACCTGTGATGTGTCCTATAGCCTGCTTAGTTTAATAGAGAACATATCAACCTGTCCTGCGGAAACATTTAGGTTCATAGATTCATCGGTGTGTAGTAGGCTAATGGCCCTGGAGCCTTTACAATCCTATCCCATGGGATTAACTTGGCATCGTGCCACCCAACCTTAGTTCTCAGTGCCTCTGTCGAGCAAAGCCACTGGAGTGATTCCTGTGGTGACTTTTCTATTTCCCATCCACTCTCCAAGATTTCTCTTGATGAGGGTTAGTGAGGTGCTCTGCTTGATATATATGAGAAGTATATTCCATAGCATGGAAAGTCTCTGGGTTTTGAACCTGTCCCTCCAGCATATGGGAAGTAATACTCAGTACAGTAAGTCACTTGAATGTTTGTGTACACCCTTACACTGGTATGTTGTGTAAACACCTGCTGAAATGATTACAGCATCCATTTGTCTTGGTTTGTACTCTAACATCATATCACATCTTCACTTGGCAATGGTTGCTCACCTTCCATGAAACAGCTTTGTTTCTTTTAAATAGAATTTTACAGGTTATGGGTAACATTTGAGGTGAGAAACGTTTTGACATGACTTCCTGTGGTCTCATTGGCATACAGCACACAGACCTGGCATTCCAACAGGGGTGTGTACACTTTAATATCCAGTGTATATGGGTATTGATATAGCTGATGGTGGTAGGCATAGACAGTGGGTCATAACACAGTTGTACACTTCTCTGATTACTATGTGATAAGCATACCTACTGTAGTACCCATATCACTGCCATGGCAGTGCAACAATCAGTAGCAGTACACATTTTATTTTGTTGTATGCAGTGACAGTGATATTGCACACATGTGCAACATGCACATCCTATTTTCTGGACTGCTTGTGATTCACATTATTACTTTTGTGCCATTCAGCTGAACATATGCATACATACACATGCTCAGGGGATACCTGGTACACTTTTGTGTTCTTTGTCATTATGGCACACTGTATTTACAGTCTTGCAGCTCAACCATATATCTCAACCTGTTATACCAGGACTTCTGGTCATTGGTCCACCTCACTGGGTGACAAAACAGGGAAGTCAAGTTTGATAAAGTATCAATATTGCTGCCATAACACAAATATATATGTAAGTGACTACAGATATCTGTCACAACTGTGAACTTTGTCCAGAAGAACACTGTACAGTTGAATGTTATTAAATCAATATATCACATGCAGTTTAACACACACATTTGCAACAGTGCTTTACTATGCTCATGTCATATAGAGGTATCCTAGAATTACAATACAAACATGTAGAATACTCATATTCACAGGTAAAATATAGATATGGACAACATCCCATTAACTGGCCTAGCAGTGGCACAGACACAACTGTTTGACAGACACTCTAGTGGTTGCCATATGTCAGCTGTCCTTTCCCAGGGTGTGTCAGGGTCCTCAGCTATGACCCAATCTATCTACCTCTTAGAGAATCACATGTGGACAAAGCCTAACATTAGGAGGGATATATAGGGACAGATCATAGATATGCCTATTACAAACCTATGAAATTTGTGCATGATACATTTCACATTACGATGACTGTTCTGAAGGTGATGGGGTCTGCAACTCATGTGTCTGTCATGACTTCATTACTTCCACCTTCAGTTTTTTGCCAGAGTAATATAGATGTTTGGAGGAACAGAAAAAACACTATGATGGCTAAATATTGACATTCTGTGCAGATCTGCACAGTTGACAGGTATTGTCCACTGCAGACAGAGCCGATGTTATGCCCATATCACTTGTTCAGCAGGACATTATTACAGCAAGTATTGATGGCACATATGCACCTTTCATAATAATTTATCCCATTTTTACAGATCAATTACTACATTCAGTTGCATGCTTACATGTTGCACATACCTGGTTTATCTTCAGGTTTCTTCTGTGTACAGGATGTTTTCCTGTTTCATAATTCAAGGTTTTGTTTATTTTATTTTTTTGTGTGTGTCACTCTCTCCACTACTGGGATCGAGCTTGTTTGAATAGGTTGAAACATGGCTTTTGTAAGTGCTCATGTTCAGGTGATGGCCTCTCCACCAGTTGCTGTTCCCCACTTGCTAATTGCATGCAGACAGCTGTGTAGGTCTTCCAATAGCCAATGTCATAGCAACCCACTACTATAAATAACTACATCATGTGGGCATTGTCCCTTTACCTTTCCTTTATGGAAGACATCCTTCTTATGTGTGGGCAGCGGTGTTACAGACTGCAGGTAGCTATACCTCTTAAAACAGGACCTGTGTACACAGCCCAACTTCATGTTTGTATAAGGTTCCAGACCTAGGGACAGTGTGTAAGTGTTGCTGTTATATGCATTGAATACTGCTAGATTTACAGGTTTTGTGTGTTTATGCCAGTTTTGCATGGAATGAAGTCTGTCTACATAGCTCACAACTGTGGGCCTATCCACATGATGGCCAGATGATTGGCTGCTATGTTTTGTCTGTACCCCACACATGTCTTCTCTCTGACATATCAGTGGCATTCTCTCTGTTGATTTCTATCGGTACATGGCAACATCCATTTGTGCTTCTGACTTCATATTCCTGAGTAAGGGTATGGTGTAACTAATCCTGTAACACCAGCAACTTTCACATTGTATAACAGCAATATTTCAAATATGGCCCTGTGTTTCAGCCTCTGTCCTCCACCTATATACCAGGCTATGTCCAGATGTAATGCAGTAAGAGGTTGATAGGTAATGGTCTATCATTATTTAGTGTTGACATTCCTGCTATCATTACAGTGATGTGGACTCCCACACAATTTGTGGGGTAGGATCCATATACATGAGCGCTACAGCTGGACAAAACATGTGTGACCCTGTAAAGTCTGGAGATCAGTGTATGGAGAACACTGTTATATGCCCTTGTAACACATTTTATGGGGGGTGAGGTATTAAATGGTTTTAACCTAGGCTGTTACAACATGTGAGGGATATCAGTAATAAGAAACATTAAGATATATGGCTGTACATTTTCATATGTTTCACCATGGGAACAATGGTGGGCTAGAGCAAACTATCTTGCACACAGTTCTGTTTGTCAGTGTGATAGTGACATTTTAAGTTAAGCATTGTTATGCAATGGATACATTTACATTGTGACAACTGATACTTTTCCTCCTAGGGGATTGAGTACAGAGTGTAATTGGAGGCTGTTCAACTACATCTGTAATTAAGTGTTGATTGATTTTTAACTTCAAGGGAAGTGTGTTTTTCACTGTTGCACTACTTGAAGGCTTTAGCCTAGACAGCAAAGTATGTTATGTTTTGCAGATTACTGTATCATATGTTTTCTTTGAGAGTTGCATTAATCAGTTATGTATTTCAAACAAGTAAATGCTATAAGAAATGGCATAAACAACTGAAATAGTACACAAATAAACATTTATATGTATGCAAACTGTGTGTGATGTCATGTCATTTGCATTGTGTGTGTGTGTGTGGAAACACTTTATAATCTCAAAATACTGAAATGTCAAATTTCAGTATCTCGAGACTATAAAGTTGAACTTTTGAAATAGCGAAAGTACATAATCATAAATTTGAATATCTCAAATTCATGGTTATGGCTTTACGCTACGTATTGTCCGGGGTTGTATGTGGATGGTGTGCAGTGCCGTGTGTGGATTTAGGTGTAATGTCAGGTAAGTGAGTGTTTTGTAAGGGTTTACAGTGGGAGTTTGAGTGTGAGTGTGCTGATTTGTCTAATGTGTGTGTGAGGGACTGTAGACTGTGTGCATGAGTTTGCTTTTGTGCAATCTCAGAATTAATATACTTAAGTAGGGGTGTGTGCAGGGGGCTTGTCCCCCTGCTTATTTGTGATGTATACTTGCGGATGTGTGTTGTTTTGGATGTTTATTTTGTAGTGTGGGTGTTGTGGTATATGTGTGGTCTGGTGTGTGCTGTGTGTTCCATGTTTTAAATTTTGTGGCTTTGGGCTTTGCGGTTTTGGGCTTTCAGTGTTGTGTGGATTTGATTTCATGGTCTAAAAAAACTGAAATTCAAGATTTCAGTCTTTTGAGATTATGAAGTGAATCCGTGTGGGTATATGTTTCATGAAATAATTCTCATTTGTAGGAAAGAATCAATGGCTGCTTGATATGCTGTGCACCCACTGTATATACCCTCTTTATATGTATATATATATATATATATATATCTATAAGTATTTATATAAGTATGTATGTGTATATATATATATATATATATATATATATATATATATATATATATATATGTGTGTGTGTGTGTGTGTGTGTGTGTGTATCATTAGAATGTTTAGTGCTTTCACATTGTACACTTCCTATGGTAGACTGACTGTTCTGCATGATATGTTAGAGAAATCATCACAACATCGTACAGCTGAGATGGCTTACTGGTAACTTCTTGTGGCTATGTTGTGCAGGTTCCTGGGTTCAAGACTTGCAAGTACTGGCTATTTTGTTGCAAAGCAGAACAGTTCAGCTGAGGAGGAATGGATAATGGCAATAATTACAAGAGATGCCTATTTTGGGCCCCTTCACCCCCATTTACTTTGATCAGATGTTTTGCAGTGAGAGGTTCAGTGTGTGGATCTGATGTCCGAATGCACTACAGGATATATTATTTATTATTTATTTATTTGCAGTTGGTTTACCTGGATAGTCCATTGGGCCAAAATGAACCCATTTTCAATGGAGTCCTGGGGAGAAAAGCTCCAAAAGCAACATACTAGGTACATACAATAGATTACTATTGAAAATTATACAAATGTAAAAAGATACAAACATTACATTTAAAAATCCAGGAACATTTCAAACAATACAATCTAGTGATGATAATGTGAGGTGTTTAGGCTATGAAAAGTAATAATGCTTTATCATACAGAGAAGTTATTTTGTAAGGAGCATAAGCTTTACAAGGTACAGTCAAATAACATGAGCATGAAAGGAAGATGAAAATGACCATATTTTGTTATGAGGGGTGGGAGCAAGAGCATTCCCATTGGGACTTTAGATGTTTGTGAAAAGATTTTTTGAACATGTAATGGTTAGAGGTGGTGCGAATGGATGGTGGGAGTGAGTTCCAAAGACGAGCTAGGTTAAAGGATAGTAAGTTTTTGCCTGGGGGACGAGTTGGTTTATGTACTTCTAATAGGTTTTGATTGTTTGACCTTAAAACTCTATCAGGTAGGTGCATCTTAAAGGCAGAAGACAGGGAGCGACAAAGAGAGGGGTTGAAGATGAGCTTATGGGCTAGGGTTAGTTGAGTATAGTTGAGATGATTAGGTAGTTCAAGCCAATTAAGTTTTTGGAGAGAGGAACAGTGGTGGGTGGAGGACCTGTGGCTGTTAGCAAACTTGGCGATTTTGTTGTAGCAAGAGGAAAGTTGTTTTTTTAGAGAGGACTGAAGATTAGTTAGGAGTGGTGCTCCGTAGAGAGGGGAGGGGATAAGAAAGGAAGAAGAGAGAGTGATTTTAGAGGTGCTTGTGAGGTACTGATTTTGATGGTAGAGCATACCTAGTTTTTGATGTTTTTTTTTAATATTTAGTTGTAAATGAGAGTTGAAATTAAGCTGGTTGTCAATTTGGACACCAAGTAACTTGGTTTCTGACACCAGTTCCAGAAATGAGTTATCTTGACTAGTAATTAAGAATGTGTTTATGTCGAAAGGAGTAGTTTTAGAGGGGGTAAATACCATTAGTTTAGTTTTGGAAGCATTGAGTGTTAGGTGGTTTATTTTCATCCAATGCTCAGTAGTGAATTTTATTCTTAACTCTTCTACTTCACTTCTATATTTACTATCAATTGGATTATATCTAGATGCTCTTAAAAATTGACCTTTCAAAATGTTATGAAAGACATGGCTGGGGTGCATGCTATTTTTATGGAGCAAGGTGTTCCTGTGGCATAATTTTCTATGAATGGATGTATTCAATGAACCATTCTCTAACCTGGTTATCTCTACATCTAAGAAGGAAATATTAGTATCTGAATAATTAAGAGTAAATTTAAAAAAATTCGTAGATGTATTTAAATATTCAACAAAAATACGCAACTTCCCAACGTCTCCAAACCATAAGAAAAACAAATCGTCCACAAATCTGCGGTAAAGTCTAACATAGTTCTTAAAATAGTCAGATTTGCCCAGTATCTCATCTTCCCATGCTGCCATAACTAGGTTGGCGTAGCTATTGGCACAAGAAGTGCCCATAGCTACCATCCTTCTGGAGGTAGATGTCCTCTCCAAAAACGAAAATATTGTTACTTAAAATGGTCTCAAGATATAATGCTATGAGATCAATTTTGTTAGGTAAAAAGTTCGAATGTGTGGATAGATAGTTTCTCACATAAAATATACCTAATTCGTTTGGTATCATGGTAAATAAACTGACCACATCCAAGGTCACTAATAAGTACTCAGTGTTTTCATTCAAATCCCTGGTATTTGTATATAAATCTAGTATAAATTGCTTACTATCTTTCAATATGGTACTATTTCTATCTACCAAGGGTCTTAGTGTTGTCTCTGTATAAATGGATAGTGGTTCAGTGACCCATCCCTGTCCCGCCACTATGGGTCTCATAGGTGGATTTGTATCAGATTTATGTATCTTAGGCAAACCCTGAACCATTGGCAGCCTAGGGTTATTGACTTTAAAATACATATATAGTTCATCAGTTATACTAGAGGTCATAACCAAATCATCCAATGTATAATAAACCTCAAACACCTTCTGTTTCACCACTTCCATGTTAATTTTAAGGTAAAATTTCTCATCACTTAAAAGACATGTCATTCTATAATTATAATCATGTGTATCCATCAAGACTATAGGGCCACCCTTATCTGCAGGCCTAATGGTTAAGGTGTTATCATTCTTTAAGGTTCTTAAAGCGCATCTCTGTTTGTAATTTAAATTCTGGCCCTGCTTCTTATGTCGGTAGGTTAAAAAATGTTGATGCATTTCATCCTCTAATACTCTACCAAACACCTCCAATGATGAACTTAAATGTGGTGTATAAGTACTATTGGTACGGAATCTAGTTGAGTTGTTAACACTACTGTGTGTCCCAAAATTCATTTTAAGTTGTAGATTCCTTGTAAATAGTTTAGTATTAATTATGGAATCCACTACATCATCTCTACTCGTGGGTATGAAACTCATGCCTCTGTTTAACAGTTGTTCTTCTGCTTCATTTAAAACCTTACTAGACAGATTCACTATTAGCGTGGAACTCTCTCCCACATTTTCTTTAAAGTGGGACCCTGATATTCTTCGAACGATCCCTTTCTTTTGTGTCTTCCCCTGCTGGTAGATCTTCTTCCTATTGGGCCTTTGCCCTGTGCTATGAGCAAGGGTATGGTGTAACCAATCCTGTAACACCAGCAACTTTCATAGTGTATAACAGCAATATTTCAAATATGGCCCTGTGTTTTAGCCTCTGTCCTCCACCTATATACCAGGCTTTGTCCAGATGTCATGCAGTAAGAGGTTGATAGGTAATGGTCTATCATTACTTAGTGCTGACATTCCTGCTATCATTACAATGATGTGGACACCCACACAATGTGTGAGGTAGGATCCATATACATGAGGGCTACAGCTGGATAAAACATGTGTGACTCTGTAAAGTCTGGAGATCAGTGTATGGAGAACACTGTTATATGCCCTTGTAAGACATTTTATGGGGGCAAGGTATTAAATGGTTTTAGCCTAGGCTGTTACAACATGTGAGGGATATCAGTAATAAGAAACATTAAGATATATGGCTGCACATTTTCATGTTTCACCATGGGAACAGTGGTGGGCTAGAGCAAACTGTCTTGCACACAGTTCTGTTTGTCAGTGTGATAGTGACATTTTAAGTTAAGCATTGTTATACAATGGATACATTTACATTGTGACAACTGATATTTTTCCCCCTAGGGGATTGAGTGCATAGTGTAATTGGAAGCTGTAGAACTACATCTGTAATTAAGTGTTGATTGATTCTTAACTTCAAGGGAAGTGTGTTTTTCACTGTTGTACTACTTGAAGGCTTTAGCCTAGACAGCAAAGTATGTTATGTTTGGCAGATTACTGTATCATATGTTTTCTTTGAGAGTTGCATTAATCAGTTATGTATTTCAAACACGTAAATGCTCTAAGAAATGGCATAAACAACTGAAATAGTACACAAATAAACATTTATATGTATGCAAACTGTGTGTGATGTCATGTCATTTGCATTGTGTGTGGGTGGAAACACTTTATAATTTCGAAATACTGAAATGTCAAATTTCAGTACCTTGAGACTATAAAGTTGAACTTTTGAAATAGCGAAAGTACATAATCGTAAATTTGAATATCTCAAATTCACGGTTATGGCTTTACGCTACGTAATGTCCGGGGTTTTATGTGGATGGTGTGTGGTGCCGTGTGTGGATTTAGGTGTAATGTCAGGTAAGTGAGTGTTTTGGAAGGGTTTTCACTGGGGGTTTGTGTGTATGTGAGTGTGCTGATTTGTCTGATGTGTGTGTGAGGGACTGTAGAATGTGTGCATGGGTTTGCTTTTGTGCGATCTCAGAATTAGTATATATAAGTAGGGGGGTGTGCAGGGGGGCTTGTCCTCCTGCTTATTTGTGATGTATGCCTGTGGATGTGTGCTGTTTTGTATGTTTATTTTGTGGTGTGGGTGTTGTGGTATATGTGTGGTCTGGTGTGTGCTGTGTGTTCCGTGTTTTAAATTTTGTGGTTTTGAGCTTTATGGTTTTGGGCTTTCAGTCTTGTGTGGATTCGATTTCATGGTCTCAAAAAACTGAAATTCAAGATTTCAGTCTTTTGAGATTTGAAGTGAATCCGTGTGGGTATATGTTTCATGAAATAATTCTCATTCGTAGGAAAGAATCAGACACTGACCATTTGAAAAGGTGGCAACTGTAGGAATAATGGCTGCTTGATATGCTGTGCACCCACTGTATATACTCTCTTTATATGTATATATATTTATAAGTATTTATATAAGTATGTATGTGTGTATATATATATATACATATATATATATATATATATATATATATATATATATATATATATATATATATATATATATATATATATATATATATATATATATATATATATATATATATATATATATATATATATATATATATATATATAGATAGATAGATATATGTGTGTGTGTGTGTGTGTGTGTGTGTGCATCATTAGAATGTTTAGTGCTTTCACATTGTACACTCCCTATGGTAGACTGACTGTTTTGCATGATATGTTAGAGAAATCATCCCAACATCATACAGCTGAGATGGCTTACTGGTAACTTCTTGTGGCTATGTTGTGCAGGTTCCTGAGTTCAAGACTTGCAAGTACTGGCTATGTTGTTGCAAAGCAAAACAGGTCAGTTCAGCTGAGCAGGAATGGATAATGGCAATAATTACAAGAGATGCCTATTTTGGGCCCCTTCACCCCCATTTACTTTGATCAGATGTTTTGCAGTGAGAGGTTCAGAGTGTGGATCCAATGTCCGAATGCATAACAGGATATTTAAGGTTCAATGAAATAGCGTTCACTATTTTCATCTTTCAATTGCGTGATATAAATGCATTTAAATACAGCCAATTTCCCACCCTTTGCCATTATTGGATGGTTTTGAATATGCTGAGCTAAGTTAAGCTACGGGCAAACCTGCTTAGCTAAGGTTGGCAGTGCTTAAAGGGACAGGTTCAGCACTGCTTACCAATGGGCAAATAAACTTAGCTGGGCTGCTCATTGCTTAGCAGTCATATTTACACAATGCTTACGCCTGATAAGCAGAGCTGAGCAATGCTTAGCATTGCTTATTTTTTTACTTTATAGACTATCTGCTGTATGGGATTGATTCATCATTCATTACATATTATAAATTTGTTTACTGTCCCTAGCATCCCCCAATGTGCTTTCATTACATTTATTCATGTGTGACAATACTGTATGGTGCACTTGTGTTTATATGTGGGTTTCACAACTGTATTCAACTGACACCTCACATCTGGACCTACTATAGTACTCTGGTTAACAAATATATGTTATTTACTAGCTAATTATAAAAAAAGTTTACATACTGCTTTCCCATGTAAAATGCAAATTAGTTACAGTGGGGATTGAACTGGGAATGGCCGCTTGCATGTGTACGTTCTAACCACTACACTATTGCAGTATTGTTTATGTTGGATGTCTCTTGTCATTTAACTTCTTGTGCTGTTTAAACTGGACTTAGCGTAGCTAAGCAATGGGCAAACCCGCTCAGCTACGCTTAAAGTTTATTGCATGTTAAAAAAAAACTATTTGTTGCATTTTTTTATTTGTACTCTTTAGTATATCCATGGTAATGCTGATCCTGTTATTCTATCAACTTTCTGTTATGTGGGATGATTGTCCCTTTTGGCTTTATCCACATTCCTTACTCTGATGAGTTGGGAAGTGTGCACTATTTGCTTATGCTAAATGTGTTATTCTATCAACTTTTACCTTGGTAGGAATTATTGTCCCTAATGGCTTTGACCAGAGTTCTTATCCTGATGGGTTGGGGGTGTTATGAGTGTTCTCGCTCTTTGTAAATTGCCAAAAGGCAATTCTGGAGTGCAGGGGGCATGTGTATTGTGAGAGGTCTGCTCTCAGACACACACCATGTGCTCATACATGGAATGGTGTCCGTTTTAGAGCATGGCAGTGTGCCTTCATACATATGCATAGCACGCTGCCGTGCTGTGCAGGAATGGTCCCTGCCATGCAGGAATAACTTATTCCTGCACGGCTGCTTACTGAATCTGGGGGAATGACTTATCTTCTGATTTCACTATTAAATCAACTGCATTATTATTACTAATCTATCTATTTAGAAGTGCAGCTGATGCCAGAATTTTAGCCTTCTTCTGTTCACTTATATTTTCTAAACTAGATATGCAGTTTAAATCCACTGCTAAAATTAAACTACTCTTCCAATTACTTTGTAATAAGTTTAAGTGATCTTTAGCCACTCTTGAACCTATTCCAGGGATCCAGAAAAATAGTTAGTGTATAGAGTTTGGCATTATATTTAATTATTACAAATGTATACATTCCTTTGGGATCATTAATGGATTCTGTGACATTTGGCATTATTAGAGATTTTCTCCAAATTATAGCAGTTTCTCTCTTCTTTTTGTAAAAGAAACACATGGTAACATTTTGTAGCCTATGTTATTTAAATATCGTATATTTTTACCTATCAAGTGAGTCTGTTGCAAGAATATCATGTCTTCTCTATTTAATTTTGGAAATCTCATTAATTATTTCATTTTGTTGCCTTTATTTAATCCATTTTTATTAATAGATAATAGATTAAAACTATCCATATGGTGCAGTTAAAAATATTTCTTTAAATAGATATCATGGCACATATACAATTAAATTAATATTGTGGATAAATAAGATTCTAATGCATTCCTCCAATATTATCTTAATATTCCACATTTTTAAATTCTTCCTTTCTACAAACTAAACTACTAAATCCTGTAAGTAACAAAAAAAAACTAGTCTACAACTGTAACTGTATATATATATATATATATATATATATATATATATATATATATATATATATATATATACACACACATATATATATATATATATATATATATATATATATATATTACTGATAAAACACAATCTACCGTGGATACCAAAGTTCCTAGTTTGCTTATTGAGTAGACAAACTCCTATACTATCTCCCTACTTAAAAATATCTAAACATTCATCAAAAACTAGCCAAAAGCTACAATAACTTAGAAATAATTTACATAATATCATTGGGATGCCTTCTATGCAGAGTCTACATGTCCTCCTTGTGTGTGTGTGTGTGTGTGTGTGTGTGTGTGTGTGTGTGTATGTGTGTGTGTGTGTGTGTGTGTGTGTGTGTGTGTGTGTGTGTGTGTGTGTGTGTGTGTCTGTGTGTGGGGGGGTTCCTCTGGGTGCTCCACTTTCCTTCCACATTCCAAAGACATGTAACAGATGGATTGGACACTCTAAATTGTCCCTAGGTGTGAGTGTGTGTATGACTGTCTGGTATGGATGAACTACTGAGGCAGTACCTGGGGGTATAAACCTTGGCTGTAGTTGATTGTCACTGTTGAAGTGACACCCCAACCCCATGTGCAAAAATGGGAAAAAAGGGTTGGGTTGAGGCTAGATGGATGGATATAAGTTAAAAATAATAAGAGAATATTAATTTATATATATATATATATATATATATATATATATATATATATATATATATATATATATTGCCATTTAAATCTATGCATAAATGTTTAATAATCCTCTTCCATTAATCACAAACATTAAATAATCCAACAAATAGTGTACTGTATACCAGTGATGGCTGGTGACTTCAAATCGATGGGGGGGGGGCTGCAGGAGACAGATGAATGGGTGGGGCCAATGGGAAGGGGTGTGGCCAACTAGAAAGGTGTGGAGCTATGCTCAAAACCACAAAAACTGGGACTTTAATTAAATACGCTGCCCTGGGTGCCAAACCATCATTATGAAAATCCAATAAAGACAAAATGAAGTGTAGAAGAAAAAAATATTTCAATGCATTGGCTGCATGACAGCTTATTTAATATCTAGATGGAAACAAAAAGGTTGTGAGGCATAAAAAAATAAATTACTTTTTAAATACATTACTGAAATGCCAGTCAAAATCAAGTATAAAAAAGCAGCACTCAACTCAAACCACTTCTCCTTGCACTGCAGTTCTAATTATAATTTATATTCAACTTTATAAAAGTACCAAGTAACATGCTGAAAGTAGCAATCTCTGTGATACCCCCACTTGTAAAAATGTTTCTTATCCAAAAAGATCTGCTGCCTGACAACAACTATTTATTTGTTTCATGGGAAAAACATGATCAAAGTAAAAAATGAACAGCAAACAAGAAACAATGTCAAGATAAATTGCTTAAAGGATTACTGCACAGGTTATGGACCACACACAATAGATTGGCATTCTGTTTAATTTACTGGTAAAGCCTGCAAAGATGACTGCAATCCTGTCTTTTATTACAAAAGCTGCGGTGGTGCAGTGGTAGCATTGTCGCCTCACAGCAAGAGGTTCTCCCTTTCGATTCTCAGCTGGAGCACCTTCTGTGTGGAGTCTGCATGTCCTCCCCATGGTCGAGTGGTGTTCGAAAGACATGTATAAAAATGGGCATGCCTTCTTTGAAGGTCGAGCATTGGGATGGCAACTTGTAACCATAAAAATCTACTGCCAATCATTAGTAGACCGGAGTTCCACTGTGGCGACCGCTAACCGGGAAAAGCCAAAAGAAGAACAAGAAGAAGACTGTCATATACATTTCAATACCTAAGGCTTATACATTACCTTGTTATGTAAATATTCTCTGCATGGCAACAACAAAAAGGCTTTCAATGTTGGTAATCCTTTAACAGTATGCTTATTAAAGCTTACTTGTGTCTTACAATCTCAGAAAAAAACTTACCTGATGGTCATTAAAGTCTTGCTACTTAAACACAGAGCAACAGGCCATGCAACACATGCATTTTCTGAATAATAAGCATACATCAACAACATAAAAATATGACAGAAAACTTGAACATTCTGCAAAATCAAGGGCAGATGAAAAGCCACTATAGTACTTCTGTCTACCTTGAATGGGGGGATAATCTGCACACATACACTGCATCACTGCTCCTTGCCTTACTTGGACACATCCAGAGTCACTACATGGGGGAGTGAGTTGCAACAAGCATGTCACAATTTGAAATGTCTCTGGCTGATGGTGATGGTCCTGACACATTTGTCATACCTCTCAACCTCAGAGCAAGAAATCTGAACAAAGCCATAAATAGAAGGGGGACAAAGGCACAAAAATAAGGTCATATTTTAAATATTGCTCTTATAAACTTATAAGGATAATAGAATAGTAGGTATTGCATTAGTATGATTTTTCTGAATGTCTGTCATTATTTTCTAACTTCAATCATTAATGATTTGCCACTAATTTGCCAGAAAACCACACAATTTTATGAAAAACGGACCAAAAATGTGAAGCAAAAATATAAATTAGCCACACAATACAGCTGGAAACCTGTCAAAGAAGGGACACTTTTTAATATTAGTACTGTTAAGTTGAGCAGCTGACAAAATAAGAGAATCTGCATGCATTTCTGAAATAAAAGTAATCTATAACTCTGATCATTACAATTATTTCTTAATTGTAAAACCTCCACATTTTCTTTCAAAAGTGCCATTTTGTGGAGGGAGAGCAACATTTTGAGCCAAAGTTAGGTACAGTTGAGAGGTTTGGATATACCTAATTCTATACAGTGATTTATTTGAGCATACCTATCAACCTCTTAACGCAGGAAATTTGGACAAGGCCAAACATATTGGAGGAATGAACAGACAGTACTAAACATTGCTGTTGTATAAACTTAGACAGTTGATAGAATAACAGATCTTGCTTTAGCATGCATTTTTCTGAAGGGTATGAAGTCTGAAACTCAATGTCATTATTTAGTGACTTCATTCCTAAATGAATTGCCAGAAAACCACAAATTTTGTGAGGGACAAACCAAAAATAAGAAGCAAAAATCTATTCATTCTGTGAAAATCTGGACAGTTGAGAGTTATAATTCAGCCGGGGGTGTCTTTGAGTTTGGTGCCATTTCCCCCTCATAAAACCATGGTCAAATGGGGCCACCCCTGGCAGTCATTCCAATGTCCCATTACTTGGCTATTTCACACCATTTACCATAAACACTGTAATGTGCATACTGCTTTAATTCTATGATGATTTGGATTTCATTTAAAAGTTTTATTTCACATTTTACAGCACAGACACTAATAGACATCTGATAAACAAAGCAATGTAGTCTCACAATGAAAATAAACTTAGCATTAAAACTTCTCTGCCCTTCAAACTCACATTCATTGAAACAGCATTGAAACCCACATTCAAAGAAAATACATCTGGCCAGTGGCAGATAAAGATTGACTTTGGGCTATTTTCAGATCATAGGCCCCTTGCACAAGAAACATTCATGTGTTCTTTGATACACCTTCCAAATTGTTTTCAATTATATTCCTTCTGTAATACAGTACAGTTGTTAGAAGCCATTTTACATTTACTGTTTTGAACATTTTTCCAGTAAATAATGAAACAAAATGCATGCACCAATAACGACAAAACTGCCCAATTCAGAACATTTCCATCATAAAAGTCTACTCAAGTATCTACAATCCACCAGTATCAGTCCACAATCTCTGCAGAAGTAAACGTCATCAAAATAATTCCACATTAAAGAGATCATTAACTAATGAAGAGGTTGCTGCTAGCAAACAACTTTATATTTTATTGTTTCATCTACAAATACAGTGCCTGTTAAATGATAAGCTAGTAATATTGTAGTAGGGAATGGATGGCAAACTGATAACAGGTTTATAGTTATTAGGTATCTCCGCCAAAGAGGACATTCTCAGGACTGCAGCATTCACCCCCTTTAAAAGTACAACACAGTACAGTAGTAGCAATGCATCTACATACTGTGGGAGTAGAACCCACAGCCTTCTGCATCAAAAGTAAGTACACTGCCTGTTGTGCTATTAACAGTGCAAGCTAATGCAGCATATGCAGCACTAAACTTCTCTTCCTCTGAAGCTCTTAGCTCCTTGGAAAAGCCACTCGACACTCAACTGTATCTCTCAACTTTGCAACACATCAGCACAAGAAATCTGGAAAAAGTCAAAATTTATTGGGGTGGGGAGAAAAACCCAAAAACCAGGGACACATTTTAAACATTGCTTGTATAACCTTGGAAAGTTGCTACAATAAAATTCTGTGCTACCAACATGCACTCCACTGCCAAGTCTTGGACACAGGACCCTGTGAAATACAGTCAGACCAACATACCACTATGCCAAATCAGCTGTTTCTTGAAAGACAGAAGACTGAAACTTAAATGGATATCATTTAGTGAATTCAGTTCTCACCATAGCTCTCAGCCTCTTAGCACAAAACACCTGGACAAAGCCAATAATGTAAGAATACAGCCCTCAAACATATTTATTGAATTCAGTTCTCACCATAGCTCTCAACCTCTTAGCACAAGAAACCTGCACAAATCCAATAATGGGGAAATACAGCCCCAAAAATAGGGACAAATTTCAAATATTGATCTTATAAACTTAGAAAATTGCTAGAATAAAAGGTTTTGTGTTACCATGTACTTTCTGAAGAATATGAAGTCAGAAATTCAAAAGTCTGAAAATCCAGAAAACCACAGATTTTACGGGGAACAGAACAAAACTGAGTCAGAAATCTGAATGCTTTTCACAAGTGGCAGTGGGTAGGGAATTCAGGTTCTTGACACCTGTATCCAAGGTTGAGGGCTTGAACCTGGGTTTCTCTTACACACACACACACACACACACACACACACACACACACACACACACACACACACACACTCTTTAACTACTGTTTCTGTGGAACTATAAAGTGTGCTAGCAGCTTTTAAAGCAATTGTGACTAATTCAAATTGGATTTCTCTTCTGACTACTGTTTCTGTGGCACTGTAATGTGTGCTAACAGCTTTTAAAGCAATTAGTTGGTTTCCAGTATTGCCCCCCCCACCCCGTGACAGTATGAAGTGTGTTTTGTTTGTTAGTTTTTTAGTTATAATTAGTTGTTTTCTCACAATATTCGGCAATGAAAGGTGTGCTAACAGCTTTTACATCTGATACTTGCTTTCTAATGTAGTTCCAGTGTGACTGCAAATTATGTGGTAACATGAGGTTTGCATATGAATTGACTTGCTCATATGCAAAAACCAAGCAAAAACAGGCAGATTAAATGATATGCTTATGCAAATTCACAGCTAAATATTTCTATCAGATATGTGTGTGTTAAAAAAGCATCAAGAAAAGAATGTAAATTATAATGGATGTTTTATACTAATTTTGTATATTTTCTTAGTGTTTGTATGAAAAAAACATGCATATATACTTACTGTATTTTTACGAACATGTGCATAAAGGTACTCAGCAGTTATTATTTTTTGGATAATCGTGATTTTAACAGAAAGTATTTAATGAATATTAATTGTAAGTAAAATCACTCTGAAAAAGTCTAGCTTCAAAGACAAAAGCACTCACTGATTTTATTTTATAAACTTCTACAACAAGTATATTTAGGTTTGGCTCTTCATTTTCTACTGTGTTTAGTTGAATTTCAGAAGTTTTTGTTTATTCATTCAGCAGCAGACATTTGTGGACAGTGTTTTTGGTATTCCTGAGCAGTATGTCAAAATAATTGAGACCAATAATTGAGACCCATTAAGTATGGGTAGTGTGATAATTATCTAACAGTCAGAAACTGGAATGCTATCAGACAAAACCACAACAGCTGTTCATAGCTGCAAAATGTGTTATTTGCCATCCTTGAAACCAGTTTTTGAAATATTTTATATGTAAAGAGCAGTGATACCAACAGCTTTAAATTAACACTTGCTAGCAACAAAGCAAGAATGCCTACTGCATAATTAATATAGGTGGACCCAATCCTGGTATTCAAATTTTATAAAGAATGTAGTTTGCATATGATATTCTTTAAGGATGTTGTAGAAGCAGGACATTTGTTAAACTGCTGTGTGAATAGAAACCTATTTAGTAATTTCCTCAAGTAGGATGTAATCCAAAACAACACAGTTAAATGAGAAGTGAGTATGAGGCAGAGAAGGGAAACAAATGATCCTGGGAATTGTGCTGGACTTTGGGTAGAGCTCTAAGGAGCAGAATAGCTGTCAATTGTGTAGTATTATAAAGGACAAATATAATAATAAATAGCTCAGTGCCTGATTTAATATAAAACGTGGTCATGGAAATTAGTATGTAAGACATGAAAAATGTTTTCTGAAGTTATAATGTCAAAATGTACTAAACAGAGGTGCTGTTATGGTACTGTGAGCTCTCTAGCTCCAGGCTAAATGTACCAGTAAGAACTTTATAATCATACATGACTTTATTCACACTTGCATGTTATTTGATTTATTTAAAACATTAGAGTCAAGAATTGTTGAATAAAAATGAGCAGTGCAAAAATGACTGAGGAATATGTTAGCATAACGAATATAGAATGAATGCAATTGCTGTTACCAGGCATGTTAAGAAAGCTCCTTAAGTTTCAAAAAGTGACAGGCTATAAAGTAAGCATAAAAAGCCTGCCTTAAAATTACTGCGTTATCAGGTCCCCAAGTGAGTAAAATGTTTACTGTCTGTATGAGATGGAGCACACACACACACACACACACACACACACACCAGTCTGCATCGCATTTCTCCATAAGCCTCTAGCAGTCCGTTGCAAAGCCCCTAAAGCAAGTACCTGCATCGCATTTCTAGTAAACCAGTCCATTTCCCTCATGCTGTAAGCAGTCCATTTTCACTCTTCATGCAGCAGTAAGCAGCCCGTTTCCCTCATGCTGTAAGTAGCCCGCCATAACTCCTCATTCAGTATACAGCAGTAGCAGCTAGAGTTTCGGTTCCAGCCAAGCACGCGTGCATGCATTCTGGAATTCCTAGCAAACACTGCAGACATTGCAGTCCGATTCCCTTTCAGTCTATGTGGCTGTAACAGCATAGACTTCTGAGGCATTTGTAAGACTGGTGCCTTCTTCCAAATCTGGACTGGTGAAAGAGCAGTCCAGATTAGAGTTTCTACTCACGCATGTGTGAATTTTTTTTTTTTTTTGGTTTTCCTGCACTCCAATAGGACAAGCCATCACTGCTGTATACCTATTTTTGTAATAGTAGTATAAATTATCCCTTTAATATTCCTAAGTTATTTGCTCATTCAACATTTTTATAATAAAATCTCTAAATAAATAGAACAGAATGGGACTTGAAGAAATAAAGATATCTGTAAACATACAGATGACAGGTAATCTTATCATACTAAACTGTTACACAAAAGGAAAACCAATGCACATATATGTATTTATCATGCTAAAAGATCTAAACATATTTTATATGTCTAACTAAAGCTCTGAATTCCGTTTAAAAGTACAAGTCCTAAAATTATGTAACACTCTTAATATGACAAATATTAAATTATTTAAAAATCCTTTAGTATATTAAATTAATTCATAAAAAGTATCTACATTATTAAGGTCACAGAAAATATTGTCTATATTGTATTCAAAAGTTACAATGTCTTTAATTGAAAACCTATTCTCCATTCTCGAGTTCAAGCATATCATAGGATCATAGGAAGTTACTAGGCTAAAGGCCCTGGGGCCCTTACAAGCCTAGAAAAGAGTTTATCACAAAAAAGAAACATCAGTCAGCACCTGTCTCCCCTGTAAATGAGGAGAACCCCTGGGAGAAATTTGTGGTTTACAATAAATCAAAAACAAGCATGAACAATTCCACCAGAGAAAATCATCCAAAACCACTGGAATAAATCACAACACACTGCTAGAATATACTTTTATTTGCACATATAGGATTTTGTCCCGTACCCAATGGAACTTCATTAGATAAAATGATTTCCTAACAAACTACATTTTTAAAAAAACTGATGAACCAATGAAATTACATAAGTTATACATACCTTCTTCCTATAACCAATAAAAATCTTCACATAAACATGGTTTCTCATCCACTTATCAATGCTGCAGTTGAAGAGGGTCAGTGAGGTACTCTACTTCACATATATGGGAAGTCTATTCCAGAGATGGTGCCGCCGCTGAGAGACAAACCTGTATTTCCATCAGGTTTTGTTGATGTTGCATATTAGACTTAAGCCTTTTGAGTGGGTAATGCACAAGGAGTTAGACATAAGGATATGGAGCATCTCTAGTAGGGCAGGGTCCGATATTGTCTTGTAGGTGAGACAGATCACCTCTGAGCAATCTGTATGATAATGAGTAGAGTGTTAGTGATTTGAGCCTCTCTGTGTAGGACAGGTGTTGGAGGCCATGGATTCTTTTTGTGAGATATTTCTGTGGCTTTTCCAGTTGGTGCAGCTGTTTGGAAAGGTATATACCAAACAGGATATTTTACTTGATTACTGGCCTAATGAGGGAGGAGTACAGAGAGGTAATAACCTCTACTTTTTCTGGATGCAATCCCTTTATTTATGAGATGAACCAAATTAAAGGCTTTTCTGACCACTGCTGTTGCATGATGGTCAGATGTGAGATTGTTGTCAACCTGAGTACCCAAGTATCTCACCACAGTTGTATGCTTAGGCTGTTGTCATTGATGTGGTAATCAGTAGGGGCCGTGTTTTTTTCCAGATGGTATGATAATACATTTTTTTTTAGTTTAACTTAAGGCCATGACTTTGGCACCAGTCATTTGCTGCTGTGAGACACTCTTGCAGTATGTTATCATCATTTGGGCATTCAGTGACAGCACCCATTTTACAACCATCCACAAATTTGGTCATCCACTGGTCTTTTGTCTTTGCCCGGACCTCTGAGAAGTAGATGCCAAACAGTAGCAGTCCCAGGACAGATGCCTGGGGAACACAACTAGTGACAGGTCTGCTGTCAGAGGTGGAAGCACCTATTTTGATCTTGTTGGTCCTATTGGTGAGCAAGCTGGCCACCCACCTGATGAGACAGGATATGATGCCAACTTGTGCTAGCTTTTCATTGATGCTCGAGTGGAGGATTGTGTCAAAGGCCTTGGCCAAGTCAAGGTTAGCTGTATGTTCTGACTTTCCCTCATCCAGGGCCTTGGTGACAGTCTCAAAGAAGTCAACCGGTTTCAACAGGCAAGATCTGCCCTTGACAAATCTGAACTGGCTGGGGTCAAGTGCTTGGAGACTGCATATGTTCCTTATTTAGGAGATCCATAATAATATGGTCCATGGCTTAACAGACCAGACTTGTCAACCTAATTGAGCAATAGTTTCCAGGGTCAGTAGCAGGACCACCTTTGTGCAACGGGATTACAATGGCAGTTCTCCACTCTGCTGAAATGAAGCCTGTACTTAGGCTGTGGGTGAATAGATTGCTTAATGTCAAAGTTAATTCTTGCTGGAGATGGTGTAGAATGCAGCCTGGGATACTATCAGGTCTCATGGAAGCTGTGTTCTTTGCTTTGGATAGGGCCTTTAACAATTGATCTACAGAGATGTGAGGTGCTGGATAAGTATCCAGGATGCTGAGTGGGCCTTTGTAGGGATAGTGGGGTGAAGTTTGCACTGAACCCATCTGCTAGCAGGTTGGCTAATTTAACAGGATCAGTGTAAGCGGTACCATTAAGTACTAATTTGGAACAAACCTGGGCTTTGCCATGGAGGTTCCTGATGTAGCTGAAGAAGGCTTTGTGGTTTTCCTTTGTTTCAGAGGCTAGTTTCAATTTGTAATTGGCTTTGGAGGTTTTCACTAGTGATCTAATTTACTTGTTGAGGATAAGGAGGGAGTTTTTCCAATTTGGAATGTGTTCCTTTTTACCCTTGAACAGCAGTTTCTCCCTTTTGTTGTAAAGCCTGTCGATAAAGGATGTCCACCAGACAGGTTTGTGTTTTCTTGAGGAGCAGGTTATAGTTCTGTTAGGTGTGGCTGAGTCCATGCAGTTGTACAGGTGCTTGCATACTGCATTGGCATCCTGTTCAGTATAGTTGTCTGCATCCTCTGAGAGGGGCGGTGGTGTGATACTGATACCCACCCTTAGGAAGTTGTAGTCAGCTTTTGAGAAGTTTTTTAGCCTGATTATGGCTGAGGGGGTTGGGTGGGATATAAACGTCATATGAGACAAACCTATGATCTGATCTCACCAGGGAAGAACGTACTATGGGAGTGGTGCAGCAGTCACTCATGTTGGTGAGAACCAAGTCCAGAATGTTATCTCCCCTTGTGGGGGATGAGATGAGCTGGTCTAGTGTGTTAGAATTGATGAAGTCAAGAAATTATTGGGTGAGTGTATTAGTGCAGTAATAGTTCACCCAGTCTATAGTGGGGAAGTTGAAGTCACCAAGGATCAGGGTGTTAGGGGGTACCTTGATGGTTTTAAGTAGGTCAAGGTAGGAGGGGTGAATGTCCTGAGTCATGGAGGGGGGGTCTATAGCTGGCTATAACTTGGATGGGTATATTGACAACTGTCAGTTGCACCTGGAGTGATTCCAGTACATCATGCTGGCAAAACAGTCTGAAGATGTGCCTGTCCTTAATGAAGATAAAGACTCCACCACCCTTAGTCTTCTCAACCTCATTTTGGGGTCAGAATGTGTGGAATGAAGTATAGCCTGGTAAGGCAGGGGTGCTCTCCACAGCCCTGAACTAAGTTTCCATGACAGCACAGACATCAGCATCTTCCAGTGTGAAGAGAGTCTCCATTGAGTGCATTTTCAGGTTAAGGCTCCTAGGGTTAAGCAGCATGACCTTCAATTACCTTTTTGATAGAACTTTTTATGTTAAAAGATTTATCTTTGGGACATTGCCTAAAAATGCACAATGGGGAAGATAAGAGCCTTGACCAGGATCCAAAATCCCAAGGGTGACAGGTGAAAGCCATCTCTGGCAAAGCATTGAGGCCTGTCAGCCATGTCATCCCAGGCAGACAGATACTGGATCCCCTTGGAAAGACACCAGAAACTAAGCCAATTGTTGAAGCCAATTATGTTTTGTTGGTATTGTGGTATCATTCTTGGTGAAGGTAGGATGCTAGGGTCATACCTGCCCAGAACACATACTCTGAGAGCTCAATCATGTGTCTCTTCATATAGTCCAGGGAGGTACATCTCAAGTCTTTCATACCTACATGTCATACTTGCACCTGTTGTGGAGAGAATTAATTGCATATGTGATGTAGTGGACTCTGACACCTGACAGACAACTGACCACGACCTTCTCCTTTTTGTGCCTGATGAGGGGGACATCAGTGTGTCTTACAATTGAGTCACCAATGACTAGTATGTTTGGTTTATTATATACTTTACTTCCTATCAAAATGGATGCATTGACTCAGCAATATAACACTCAAATTTCAGCTATGACTTTTGAAATATGTTATTTTAAGTAGTCTTGTTGAATCTAATAACATTCAATCTGCAAAAAGCTTCAATGTTCACATGACGGAGTGTCAAACTTCAGCTTTCAGAATATTTTCAAATACTTTTTCTCTTATTATCTGTATAATTTATATGAAATATGCATTCACATTTCTACTAAATGCAGCTATGTGTAGTACATATCTTTCTTATAAGAAGTTTATTTAAATATATATTTCTGTCTTATTTGCACAATAATATTCTACGTTATACTATATAACTTGTCTTTCTAAAAAGTCCCATCAAAGAGCTATTTGGCTATCAGCTCTCTATTAGAGATTACAGTATGTCTATATATTTCTTAACTTACTGATACTGTTCTTTTAATAATTTTACACAGTAGATACTTCATTCCCTGTACATCTGAATATTATTCATAAAATGTTTACTCTTCTTATTAATTCTAGTATTACAAGCAATTTTGACTATATATAAAATACTTCATGCTTGTTTAATTTGAATGTGTTTGTAGCCGTTGTAAACTGCTGTTCTGATCTAAGCATCACATCCTTATATTACAAGTTGAATACAGCATGTGAAAATAACTCACAACACACAGCAGCTGCTAATTTCCTCTGCAAATGTCTCATTCTTCTTAGCTCTTTTAAGCTGTTCTAATAAGTAATAAACATCAAACTTTACTTCTTTCCATTAATATGTACAGTAAAAGTTAATAATACTACAACATAAGATATTAACATTCAACAAAATGTAACCAAATTATATGTCAAGAACAGCTCCATATAAAACATTACTATAACTTTTGTTTACCTCACTTCTAAATAAACATTTAAAAAGATTTATTTTGAATAGATTTCTCACATATACTTGATTGTAAAAGAAAGAAAGAAAAGTTCCTTCCTGTCTTCATAGACATAGTGATGAACTTCAGAATAGCTCAAGAGCAGACAGGAATTATTCACCTTTCTAATTGTATTAAATCATATTAATAGTATAACACAGCACCATTTGTTAGAGTATGTTTTAAATGTGTAATCTTGAACATTTTTCCAGTAAGCAATGGAACAAAACATTTGAACCAATAATGACAAAACTGCCAATTTCAGACCATTTCAACCATAAAAGGCCACTCGAAGTTCTGCCATTACAATCCACCAATATCAGGTAATATGTATATTATATGCAGCAGTAAAATTCATCTGAAAAATTCCACATTAAAGAGATGTATGACTAATGAAGAGGTTGCTACTAACAAACAACTTTTTATTTCAGTGTTTCTTCTGCAAATCCAGTGCCTGCTGTCCTTGAAGAATGAATTGCCAGTGATACATTAAAAAAGAACAAAAATGGTAGTCTGGCAATACTGCAATAAGGAATGGATGGCAAAATGACAACAGGTTCATAGTCACTGGGCATTTCATCCAAAGGAGGACACAGTCAGGACTGCAGTACCGCCATCTTCCTTAAAAGTATGACACTGTATCAGCAGTCCATCTACAAGGTGTGGGAGTAGAACTCACAACCATCTGCATCAAAAGCAATTTTGCAACCTGCTGTGCTACTAACACTATTTTCAAATTGCATAGCACAAATGGTGATGACCTTTTGCTAAACAAAATAGTTGTGTGTTGAAAACAGACTTAGCATGGGCAACAGTAAACTTCTCTTCCCTTGAAACTCACAATTTCTTGAAATGCACTGAAACTCATATTTTTGACTAGGCTAGTAGTTGGTGTGGAGGACTCTCTTGCCTACTGTAACTAAGGTACAGGATTTGAGCCTGAGCAAATTAGCTAACTGTGTTTACATTCCATTCATGGCCATGGTAAAGAATAAGAAAGCAACAGCAGGTGAGTGCAGGGATGCACAGACACAGAGGGTGTTGTTCAACAGCAGGTGTGTGCAAGGATACACAGGCACAGAGGGTGTTGTTCAAAACACCCTTAAAAAGACATGTAATTTATCTATTTATTTATTTACTTTTTTGTTTACATATTTATGTATTTTTTTAATTAAAAAGTAAATAATGTGGCAGGCCCCAAGCCATCAAGCCTCTCCCAGTAAGTGGGCACTCTTCCCAGCCAGAGAGCTCTAGGGGACGGCATAGGTAACTTAGTGCTGTATATGTCTCTGGGAATACTCAACATATCACAGTAAAGCAGGGATCCCCACTGCTGCATAGGTTACAACCAGCCCCTAGTATGAAGGTGGTTCTAGGAATGAATCAGCAGGTGTACTGCTCTGTCATCCAGACACAGAATGTTGTTACATAATTCCAACACAGAGATAGTTGTATGTGGCTCTCATAGGCATGTCACCTAACACTGCCAAAGCCTTCATGAGGCCATGGAGTTCAAAGATAATTACATACTAAGACTCGTGATGACTATGGTGCAGAGCTGTAGTTAGCTAATGTACCACCCACTGTAGTTCTCCCTAGTTTGGCACAACTCATTTCAAAGTTTAAATGCAAAAATAAAAACAGTGCAGGAAACCAAACTTCTAGGAGTAATCATTGACAATAAACTTTCCTTTTTCCACCACCTACATCAAAATATAAAGAAAACTCTTTAAAAACTGGGACTGTTATATAGAAACAAATATTTCTTGACTACGACAACTAAAGTTTCCCTCGTAAAAAAACTTTTTATTTCCCGCCCTTCCTTACAGTGCCCCTTTTCTAACTAATTAACAAACTTCTACCCTAAGCAAGATGGAACAGTGCTACAACAAAGTTGCAAAGTTTGCCCCAAACTCTAAATATTAAACACACCACTGTAAACTACTACTAGAACTAAACTGACTTGAACTTCCCAACCATCTTACTTTTATTCAGTTATCCACTTTGCACAAACTTATTTTCAATCCTACTGCCTGCCCTGTGCTAGCCAACTTAGTCACACCTTATACACCAAATAGATCCATATGATCAGAAGATAAAAATCTCTCAGTTATTTCAAAACCCACAAAAAAAAAAAAAAAAAAAAAAAACAGGTCACTCTCTGTCTCTAAACTATGGAATTCACTACCTCTTGCTACAAGGTCTATACCTGCCCTAACATGCTTTAAAGCCTCTTTAAAAAATAATTTCAGAAATGCGTGTCTCTGCTCTTGTATAAATCCAGCCTAATGCTCAGCTTTTCCTCTTCCACACTAGCTTCATTTGCTTCGTCTTCTGTCGCATCTCACTCTTTTACAGTCTACAAGATTCTAATGTCTCTCCTAACTCCTGCGCTGTTTCTATATGATATCCTTAAGCTACTGCTCAGTCTGCTGTAATGCCTCTATTCTTCTTAATTCTCTCACTATCTTTCTGCATCATTAAGTCTTCTGCTGTTATTTTCCTAACTGAACCCATCATTTTATTTTTCATGTACTATAACAACAGATGTCATACTACTACTTTTTTACACTTTATCTACTCATAGGCTATGTACATATTGTTAGAATGATTCAAATTGTCTATAATGATATAACTTTATAGAATTATCCTGATGTGTACTATATCTTGTAACCTAGTTTACGTTCTATCAGCTTATTGTTGCATAGTATTCCTCATGTCACTTGTATTGTTTTTGGACTATAACATATTTATATTGCACTGCATGTGGAGCTTTTCTCTCTGGGCCTCCACAGAAAATGGGTTCTGTAGATGCAGTCGGACCACCCCGGTAAACAAAAGTCAAATAAATAAATAAATAAGTTCTATTTCCAAGCTGAGGACTGAAAAAAGGTCCTCTCTCAAACTTGAGATAAATAAGTCTCCTGTTTGACTGCCACTTGCTAGAAATGCAATAAATTGCTTTCTACAGTTACACTCTACACAAAGTGCTTCAGTGCATCAGGTTTGAGAGCAGAAACAGGAGTGCGATACCGCATAACTGTAACTGCCAATCGTGCCCATAATACCTTACACCTAAGACAGCCAGCTCTTCATCCTGCCCTTACTACATATCCGCTATAGTGGTAAATGTTTCTGCCATACCCTCTTCTGTGTGGAGGTTAGCAAGTACCACCATAACTGCACTGTCCATCAGTGTTGTCTTTTGTTAGACACACGTACATAAATTAGGTGGTTACACAGAGAGACAATCACAGGATACACAGCCTGATCCTGCAGTTCTAGGGATCTATCATTCCAGCACCCTAAATGATGGGAGGCAATGACAGCTAGTCTCTTTTCCATGGAAGTCCAAGGGGGTGCTTTTACTGACTAGGGAAAATTTGGCCAGGATACTGGGGAATTTCTCACAATCATTTTATTTTCTGTTTTCTTATAGTGAACCAAAGTGTGGCTGAAACATGAAGTGAAGAGCAATGGAGACTATTCAGGAGACATTTTGCATGAAGGAGGATTATTTATGAATAAATTACTGGACATACTTAGTGAAAGCAAACCATCAGCGTTAGAAGCTCTTTCATGTTGCCAAATGTTGAATAATTATGACTTTTAAGTTGTCCACAGGAAGACCTATTGAAAGAAATGATGCATGTTGGTGAAGCACATCGTCATCAGAATACTCCTGTGATAAATCCTATGCACAAGCAGTGCAAGAAGGGAATAATACCACAGAAATGATTGTTAGTCTTTCTCCAAAACTGGCTTTAATGAGACTTTCACCTGAATATGGGCATCTGATAAATAGATATACTGCTTGGATATTGTTGCTGCATTACACATTTATGTGCAAGATGTCAAAGCTCTCATTAATTTTGGAAATAAATATTTTTGTGACATTACCTTTGAGAACACACTGATTGTTGAAACTTTTAAAAAAGTACACACCCCCTTCAACATTTTGTGATATATGGTACTTAATCTACAAAATGATGATTACTATTGAAATTTTACAATGTAGATGTGTACATAATACAACTAAAATTGTTGTTTACTTCCTTATGTCGATCTGTTTTAGATATACAGAAATTGTATGATGAAAGACATTTGTAGAATTGGGCATGGGAAATTTGGGCAACTTTAAAAGTTTATGCATAAAACAAGTGTTATTTATACATCTGAAAAAAAGCATATGCTATGTACAAATGACAGCCTACAACATGTTATTTTGTGGATTTTCTTCACATCTAATTCAGGACGTTTGTCAAAAGGAAACGTTCACAGTATGCAGAGATGCGACATCTGTCAAAAACTGAGTTGGTTTTGCAAAAAATGTAAACAGGTTAGACATTTTTGTTATGACACTCTACAAGTTAAGGAAACAGAACAAGAAGAATGTTTAGAAAAGCATTCAAATGAAATATTAAAAACAATGATAACATAGCTAAGGAGGGGTATAACACTGACCATTTGGAAAAAAGTGGGGATTGGGAAACAGCAAATATTAATATGGGTTCTGCTAAAGAAGATGACAAAAGTGAGAAACTGTTAAGTGATTTTTTTTTTCAAAACAGGTTTATTGTTTTAACATATAAGAGAAATATCATAACAATTTTATACAAGTAATTAAAAATAGGTATTATTATAATATTCAACAAAACAACTAAAGTATTTACAAAGACATCCACTACAATCAGATCAATTAATTAAACTAAAATACCATGCTATTGAAATTAAAATTTTTTTAACAAATTTTGTAAATTATCCCATACAATAAAATAAGATGTTTTTCTGTTTGTTCTAGTCCTAATTGTGTTTATTTCCATATGGCACACTATATTCATAACATTTTTAAATTCATTGAACGAAGGAGGTGTATCTGAAATCCAATTTCTAGTTATTATTTTCCTAGCCACTGCTAGAATAGACCATAACAAGGGAAGCTTAACCTTTTAACACTTTGAGGTACAGGTGTGTTGAATAATATAAGAGATTTAGAAATAATGAAATTATCTGTAAAAGAGCCTGCAAAATTCATTAATTGACTTCCAGTATTCTTTCAATTTTATACAGTCATAAAACATATGAGCCCAGTCAGCATTAATTTCTACATTACATCTCTTACATAGATTATCTTTATTATTTATTTTATTCATCATCAAAGGTGTATAAAAGATCTATGTAAAAATTTCCATGTATAAAGTCTCCAGACAATGGAAGACGTAGTTCTATAAGCAGATTCCAATATATATTGTTTATCTTGTTGATTTGGTGGGTCCCCATTAATAGAAGTGAAATAATTCCAGTATGAATCTACACTGTAAAAAGTTTCTTGTCTGATAACTTTATGTATGTATGAAAGTTTACCTTTATCAGAAACTTTATGTTGTAAATTTAATATCAAGTAATCAATCAGTGTTGGAATAGATTCTTTAACAGTTATAGACATTAAATCTATTTTATTAATGAGATGTTGTCTAAAGGTCTGAACCTCTAACCAGCAAGTTTCTCTTAGATCAAATTCTTGTTTTAAGAAATCTAGATTTTTAACTTTATTATCAGATATCAACTGATACCAGTACTTTAGATCATTATCTATAGCTAAATGAGTTCCTTCAGAAGTAGATGACAAAAGCATACCCTGAGTATACATTATAGGAAATACAATAAAATTCCATTCCCTATACTTAGGGTGCATGAATATAAAGTTACGATAACTAATAATAATATTTAATGGGTAACAAACCATATGTTTAGGTGTAATAGGTGAAGTACAAAATTCCTTTAGTAACCATAACATGGAGTTATTTACAATCATATTTTTATGTGTTAAGGAGATTTTCATGAAGTATATACTAATTAGAGAAACTGTTAAGTGTTTGAATAGATGAAAACATTAAAGAAGGAAAGGAAGTAAACAATCATGTAGACAAAACTCTGTATGAAAAGGAATCTGAGGCAAAATGCAGAAAGAATAACTTTTATGCATGTAGTGTTAATAGCACAGTGAATGAAGTATGCTGACTTGCTACTCTAGAAATGTATAAAAATATTAAAGTTGTTATTGTTTGCTTATAGTTTATTAATTTATTTGACATTTATTTACCTAAAAAGTCCAGCTGGACCAGAATGAACCCATTTTCAGTGGAGGCCCAGGGAGATAAAGCTCCAATATTATGATAAAAACAAACAGGATAGACTAACTTGGATTTAGAATATATTTAAATATATATACACATAACACAAGTTAGCATAACACAGCATACAGTAACTACTTTTGGAATATCAGGAAGTATAATATATGTAAAATTCTAAGTTGGTCTATAAGAGAAATAGCTGATATATAGAGGAGGGGGAAAGGGAGTAGATGTAAGACGTATAAAGCATAGTGATAAGAAATGTAATTAGCCATGGGTAGAGAAGGAGCAGATCCAAGATTTGGATAGATATTCTTTAAGTGAAAGTTTGAAGAATGAATGATCTTGGTTTGCTCGGATAATTAAGGGCAGTGTATTCCATATTTTAAGTATGGAGAAAGAATACAGGCTTTGGCTGGCTAATTTGCTAGGTTGCTGCTCAGTGAGAAGTTGTTTATTTTCTGACCTGAGAGCTAGCTTAGGTATATAGCTTTGAAATATTGGACTAAGACCAGGGCAGGTCATAGGTCTATAAATGATTTTATGAGCCATTTTAAGTTGAAGGAGGGTAAGGCATTGTGGGAGTTCCAGCCACTTGAGAATGTGGAGGGGTATACAGTGATGATTGGGAGGTATACAGTGATGTGTGGAGGGGTATACAGTGATGTGTGTGGGGTATACAGTAATGAAAGGAGGGCTATACAGTGATGGGTGGGGGTATAGAGTGATGTGTGAGGGGTATACAGTGATGTGTGGGGTGTACAGTGATGTGTGAGGGGTATACAGTGATGTGTGGGGGGTACACAGTGATGTATGGTAGAGTATACAGTGATGTGTAGGGGGCGTACAGTGATGTTTGGGGGTTACACAGTGATGTCTGGGGGTATACAGTGATGTGTAGAATATTTTGCATCAGTGATAAATTTTGTAATTTGTGATGGGGTAGTTTGCATGTTTGTAAGTATTGAGGCCCCCATATAATACTGTCAATAGAAGATAAGTAGTGGCAAGGGTACACTTAGTGGGTGTATCTCGGATTATTCTGTGCCAATAGAGAATTCCCAGTTTCTAGTGTGTTTTTTAATTCAATTTTGAATATGAAGATCAAATTTGAGATGTTCATCTATAGTTACTCCAAGCAGTTTAGTATAGGGAACTACTTCAGTTTTTGTGTTATTAAGTGAGAAAATCGTGAATTGATTTTTGTTTAGAGATAGTGTTTTAGGGATGAAAACTAGAAGCTTGGTTTTTAAAGGGTTAAGTAACAGTTGATTGTTGGAGAGCCAGATTTCATAGGTTCATAGGTTCATAGGACGATACTAGGCTATTGGCCGAGAAGCCCTTATAAGCCTAGCCAAGAATATCATCCATGTTCCCACAAAGTCAGCAAATGTTTCCCCTGTCCAGCATGGATATAGGTCTGATCCCAAGGGTGAATTTTCTGTTTTCCATCCAGTCGTGCAGGTTCCTCTTAAACAGGGCTAGTGAGGTACTCTGCTTGACATGGAGACTGCATCTATTCCACAGATGTGGGAGTCTATGGGACACAAATCTATCCTGCTAACAATTTCTATTAATGTCACTGATCAGGCTGAGGCCTTTTGTGCGTGTTGCATGAGTGGAGTTTGACTTATGGATATGCAGCAGCTACATCTAGGCTAGGTGTAAGATGCCCTTGTATGCCAGACACAGGTCACCTCTGTTCAGTCTGTACGAGACTGAGTAGAGGGACAAGGCATTTAGTCTATATGTATAGGATAGGTGCTTGAGGTCCTAGGTTTTCCTGGTCAGGAACCTCTGTGGTCTCGTCAGCTGCTGCATGTGCTTGGCAAGGTACATGCCAAAGATTGCATTATACTTGATAATGGGTCTGATAAGGAAGGATGACAGGGATGTTATGACTTCCTTATTCCTGGATGAAATATCCTTACTTACGAGGTAGGACATGTAGAAAGCCTTACATACAATGGACACAACGTGGTGGTCAAATGTCAGGCTCCTCTCAACCTGAGTGCCCAAGTCCCTCATGACTGATTGCATACTTAGTATGTTGTTATTAATGTGATAATTAGTGGGGACACCATTTTCCACAAAGGGGATAATGATGCATTTCTGGGCATTCAATTTGAGGCCATGCTTCTGGCACCAGTCATTAGTTTGGGTAAGGCTTTCTTGGAGGATGTTCAGATCATTAGGGGAATTTAAGACAGCACCCAGCTTGCAGTCATCTGCAAACTTGGTCAGCCACAGACCACTGGTTTTGGCTTGCACTTCAGCAAAGTATATCCCAAACAGTAGAGGCCCAAAGACTGATCCTTGGAGTACGCCACTCTTTATGGGTCTACTACTAGAGGTGGCTTCCCCTATTTTGACAGAGTGGGTTCTATCAGTGAGCCAGTTAGCTTCCCATCTGATAGCAAACAGGTTAATGCCTAGCTGGGTGAGTTTATCTATTATAAGCAGACAATTAAACCAGTAAAGTAATAAAGCACTTGAAGAGACTGCCAAAGGGTACTCGAAATACAATAAAAGGTTAAGCGCTTTCGTCCCAGAACATTACAAAAGGACTTCATAAGAACTAAAAAACATCTAACAACACAGCTTAAAATACTAAAAATAACAACCAATAAAACAATAATCCAATAAAACAATTAAAACTATTGGTTAAATCTTTAAGCCTCTAGATGCCTAAGTTTCAGCAAACAATTAATACTGGCATAATCATCAGCCCAGGGAAAACAAAGGCATTTAGCCATAATTGTCAATTTAATTCACATAATTATAAATGTTCAGGTAATAATTTACCCTGAACATCAGGGACAATCTGCTGTATTACAGAAAAACCCAAAACCATGGTCTTTAATTAAACCACATGTTTACACAATGCATTAGTTAATTTTCCTTTTTTGATGTCAGACAAATGCTCATTTGTAATGGTGATGGACAGGTTGACAGATGAGATCAGACAGGAGTCCCCGTAGACTGTGATGTTTGCAGATGATATTGTGATCTGTAATGAGAGTAGGGACCAGGTGGAGGAGACCCTGGAGAGATGGAGATATGCTCTAGAGAGAAGAGGAATGAAGGTCAGCAGAACTAAGACAGAATATATGTGTGTGAATGAGAGGGAATATAGAGGAATGGTGAGGATGCAAGGAGTAAAGGTGGCGAAGGTGGACGAGTTTAAATACTTGGTATCAACAGTTCAGAGTAATGGTGAGTGTGGAAGAGAGGTGAAGAAGAGAGTACAGGCAGGATGGAGTGGGTGGAGATGTGTGTCAGGAGTGATTTGTGACAGATGAGTACCAGTAAGAGTGAAAGGGAAGGTCTACAAGAGGGTAGTGAGACCAGCTATGTTATATGAGTTGGAGACAGTGGCATTGACAAAAACACAGGAGTCAGAGCTTGACGTGGTAGAGTTGAAGATGTTAAGATTTGCATTGGGTGTGATGAGGGTGGACAGGATTAGGAATAAGTATATTAGAGGGTCAGCCCAGGTTGGAAGGTTTGGAGACAAAGCCAGAGAGGCAAGATTACATTGGTTTGGACATGTGCTGAGGAGTGATGCTGAGTATATTGGGAAAAAGATGCTAAGGATGAAGCTACCAAGTAACAGGAAAAGAGGAAGACCTAAGATAATGTTTATGGATGTGGTGAGAGAGGACATGCAGGTGGTTGGTGTGACAGAGCAAGATGCAGAGGACAAGAAGAAATGGTAACAGATGATCCACTGTGGCGTCCCCTAATGGGAACAGCCGAAAGAAGATGATGATGTCAGACAAATGTTCATACATTCTTTCACGTAAATGTCTGGAAGTTTTTCCTATATATAAAGCAGAACACTGTAGGGACTTTGCCAGATACACCACATTCTTAGATTGACAATTAAAATGCCCTTGAATTAGGAAAAATAAATTACATAATATAAATCTTTCCCCGTGGGTGTTAAGTAAGGGCATTGTTTACACATCCTACATTTAAAATTATCTAATGCCTTATTATTGTTGTTAAAACCTGTATTAGGTGACCATTGACTTTCGATCAAGTTTTTGAAGGACTGATCCTTTTTAAATACTATGGCAGGCTTACCACCCTACGTACCCTTAACCGTTTGGTCAAAATTAAAAAAATTCCAATTCTTATTTAATATTTTTACAATGGCTAAACTGTCCTTATTAAAGACCATAATAAATGAAAAACACCCTTTCTCATTTCCATCTCATCTTCCCTCTTATTTACACAATGAAATAGTTTGTCATTATTAATGATATCATGTCCTATAGTATGATAACTTAAAATGGGTTTAAAAGTCTTATTACTCCTTTTAAGTACAACCTCATTACTTGCATTTTCTAATAAGGTGTTAGGATAGCCCCTTTTCCTAAACATATCAAGTATACATTCAATTTCAGTTAAAAATCTACTTCACAAGACACCATCCTAGCCAGTCTCACCAACTGCCCTTTTACCACAGATATCTTTTGATAAGAGGGGATGGCAGCTAGAGTACTCCAAATATGAATTTGAAAATGTGGGCTTTCTATAGATCCTAGATTTAAAAGTTCTATCTACAAGATCTATAAAAATTTCAACATCCGGATAATAAATCCTTTCATTGTTAAATGTATGGGTAAACTTAAGAAATTCAGTAGTACTGTTGATATAACTTAAAAACTCATCCAATAGTCTTTCTGATCCAGTCCAAACCAAAAACAAATCATCCAATTATCTTGTGTAATACATAATATACTTTAAAAACCTACTTTTAAAACTAGATTCAGATTGCCAGTATGACATAACATAGTTGGCATAGGTGGGGGCACATGCTGCCCCCATAGCTACACCAACAACTTGTTAAAGGATTGTCCCTCAAAGAAAAACATGTTTTGTGAAGAATAACTTCTGTTAAGATGACTATAAGATTTATACAGTCATTACAAAAAGTTCCTCAATAAAATTAAGTTTGTTAACCAGGCAGCTAAGACTAGAGGCAACCCCTCCCAGTTTGAATGAACATTATTTAATTATTGCTGCACTAAAAAAGGAGAGCCTTGAAATATTAAATATCAAATATTCAATGTATTGTGATATTGTGTGATTTTTAATGGTATTAAGATTATATTGTGCTAACATCATTATGTATCATCAGTTTTATAACAGTTTAATAGTCTTATTCAATTTGTGGGGATCAGTGGGTGTTTGTATATTTTATGATGTAAAGATTAGGCAGTATTATTTAAGTGCCTGAGTAACTCCAGTGTATATTCTGAGGAAGTTCCCTGGGAGAAATGAAAGTGCTTAATGATTTTGCTTTAAAATTCTAATTTTTATCGGTGGTGTTCTGTTGGAGTTTGTGCTTATTGACTGTGGTTGGATATTGTATTTCCATTCTGTCTCTTTTCATTGGTCTTCATTGGTTCCAGTGTGCCAGACTGAGTTTGTTGCTTGTTCTATGCTAAGTCAAAAAAGTGCACCAATTTCATCATTTTCCAAGGAGGTAAAGGCAGCTTGGATGATTTGTTGAAGATGAGACGTAGTGTTGAAATAACAGATGATAACTGAGTCATCTGCATATTGTATGAGTGAACTCTGACAGGAGGAGTTATCTAAGTTATTTAGGAAAACATTGAATAAGAGATGACCCAGAATAGAGTCTTGGGGGACTCCAGTGGTAGTGTGTATTTATGTGGAAAGAGAGTCTTGCCATTTGACTGCCTGTTTCTATTAGGTAGGTAGCTTGTGAACCATTTGAGAAAAAGAAAGGATAGGCCAAGATTAGTAGCTTTTGTAAGAGTAGAAGATGAGCAACAGTGGCAAAAGCCTTCAATAAGTCAAGAAATAAGGAAGACGTGAGTTTACCTGAGTCTTTTGTTTGGTTAACTGTGTCCATAAAGGATAGTAAGGCAGTGTTGGTACTGTGAGCTGGTCTAAACCCAATGTTGTATGGAAGTAAGAAGCTGATTATTAAGAAGGTAGTGGAGGAATTTTGTGTGTACACATTTTTCAAGAAATTTTGAAATAAGTGACAGTAAGACAATAGGATGATAATTGAAAAGAAACAGTGGAGTTACCTCCTTTGTGTAGTGGTATAATAAATTATTTTTCCAGATAGTTGGAACATAGGCGTCTAGAACAGATCTATTAATGAGTATAGTGATTGGGTATGCAATGGTTTCAGCTACTCTTTTGAGATATTCTATAGGTAGGTTGTCAGGAGGGATGGAACAGGTGTTACTTTTGTGAATTGGTCTCTTTATAATGTTAGTGGAAACAGGCTGAAGAGAGAAAGGGTGAGAAGTAGAGAGAAAAGTGGGAGAAGGAGTTAAAGGTAAGTTGAGGGTGAGAGAAGAGGTGGAGATGGGAGGTAGGTTGTAATAGTGGTAAATCAGATAAGGTAGAGTATGAGAGTGAGAGAAGGAAAGGTGGATGGGAGTAAGATGTGTTTGAAGTGAGGTTCAATATACTGTTGATGAAGTCAGTGTTGAAAAGGCTGGCAATTTGTCCAGGGGTTTATCAGGATGTGGACTACAATTACGTTTTGTTCCAGGGTTGAGAAGTAATGTAATACAGGACAAGGATTTCTTGAGGTTTTGTTTATTATATTGCACTTTTAAATAGTAATCTCTCTCATTTATTGTTACAGTTTTTTTTGTCTGATTATGTAGGTGTCTAAACTTTAGTAGGTCTTAGGGGGTTTTATATGTGAGCTGTAGTTTCCAGACCCTATCTCTATTTGTCATTAAGTCTTCTGTTGTTTTGGACAACCAAGGTGCATGGATGGTTTTAATTCTTTTTCTGTGAATGGGTGCAAGACTGTTTAGAAATAGCCAAAAAAGTTGTATTAAAATGTTTGACTGCTTCATCCAGAGGTAGTGTTCTGAGGATAGACCAGTTTATGTTTTTTAGTATGCTGATTAATGCATAAAGGTCAAAGTTTCTGAATAATTTGTGGTGATGTTCCTTGTAAGGGTGAGAGATTGCTCTGTGGACAAAAGCAGGGAAATGATCACTTATAATATTAGGGAGACTACTCACCTTGACAAAATTACTGAGGTAAGAAATTCAAATCCAGTCCAGGATGGAGTCACAACAGATGACGTTATTAAATCTAGTGGGAGTGGTAATGAGTTGAGTAAAGTTAAATAATTATATGCTAGATGATGGGAAATTAGAGGTGTCGTTCTGTCAATTAATGCCAACATCACTAAGAATGATAGCTTCATTTTTAATTGTATTTGTAATCCAGTGTCCAGGATTGGAATATTAGGTCTAGCTGGAATATATAATACTATACATCAACATTTGGTATTGTTTATCTTAAAAAAGGCAATGAAATGTTCAGCATTATGAAATTGAGGGATGGGATTGGTATAGGGAGTAATGCTATACGAATTGATATAGAGGAGAGCTAAGCTTCTGGCTTTCATGTGTAGCCTGTCTGCTCTAATTGTGTTATAACTGTTGGGGGGGGGGGGTAATCAGAGTCATTAATCTAGATTTGTGCCAGGTCTCAGAGGCAGCTAGGATGTCTGGAGTATTACGTGCTATCAAGGTATAGAAGTTAGTGATTTCATTGCAAAAACTTTAGAAGTTAAGTGTAACTATATTTAGAGTTTTTGAGCTGGACACTATTACAAGAGAGAGGATGATATTAGGGTTGAGAGAGATGAAGGATTAAAAGGGAAGTTGGGACCAGGGTTAGGGTGAATCTTTTCACATAGAGTAATTTTAGAGACTTTTAGATAGTATGGTGTGAGGGCTAGGGTCTATATTAGAACATCAAAGTTTCACAACTTCGAATGTTCTAATATCGACCCCTATTCAGTGAACACTGAAAATAGTGAAGCTGCGGAACACCAAATTTTTTCCTAGGGAAGGAATATGGTTGGCTGTTCCAGTGGCTTCACTATGTTCAGTGCTGTGGTGGAAAGTTACGGGTCGGGATCTGGTAAGTGTGAGATTGTGTAGGCGTGAGGGTTAGGGCACGGGGTAAGTGAGTTAGGGTTAGGGTGCGGGTCAGGTAAGTGTGCGATTGTGTGGACATGAGGGTTAGGTCGCGGGGTAGGTGAGTTAGGGTTAGAGCACGGGTGAGGTGAGTGTGCGATAGTGATGGACATTAGGGTTGGGGTTTGGGTTAAGATAAGTGGATAGCTAGTGGTGTGTTTACAGTTTAGTGTAGGGTTAGATGTAGGATTTTAGGTGTATGTGTGTGGATTGCTGTTTGTTTGGTGTGTTTGTGTTGTGTGTATGTGTGTCAGAACAGCAATTTTTTTCCCTGGGAAAAAATTTGCTGTTCTGCATGTTCGATATTGTCAGCGTTCGCTGAATAGGGGTTGATATTAGAACATTTGACGTTTTAAAAAGTCGATGTTCTAATCTAGACCCATGAGGGCTATTATGTCTTTTGGTCTACTGGGATAGTATTTTGAATGGGTGGTATTGGACTCAGTCGAGATTATTTGGAGTGCTAGAAGTAGAAGTGGATTTAGGTTAAATAGAGTGGGAGATATTGTAGAGTAGCTTTTCGATGTAGATAGGTGGGGTATAGTCCATGTGGCAGAGGTTGTTCGAAAGAATGTTGAGATGGGATTTGAGAAAGTGGAGGTTAATAGGATTAAAAGAAGCAGTGAGAGTAAGGAAAGCGTCATTATGTTTTGCTAAGTACAATTTGTGATATAAGTTAGATTGTGTTAGCACAGTGGAAAAAGTAAAATGAAAGACTTAGTAGGGCTTAGGGTGGGGAGGGACTAGAAGAAGGCAGAGTTATGAGGGTAGGAAAGTAATTATTGCAGTTAAGGAGTAGGTATGTGTTTGATGGGTGTGTTTATGTAAGGTTATTATGTTTATAGTTATAAGATTGGATGAAAAGAGATGAGGTGGAAGGAGTTATAGGTTTTAAATATAGCAATGGGGGGTCAAAACTGGGGGTAGGGTAGAGGAGCGAAGTGAGCCCAAGCAAGGTGAGGGAGAACAAAGTGGGAAGGACATGACCACAGAAGTGCACTATTGGAGAAAAACTATCATTAAGGTGTTTCTTCTTCAGAAATTCTTATGTAGAAATTACACTCAGTTATCTAAGAGTATTTGACAGAAACATTTACTTTTCTTAGCTTACTGTTTAGCATATCATTTTGACTGAAACATTGTAGAAAAGGAAGAAAATCAGTAAAAGTACCATAGTAGCAAGAATTTTCTTGTATGATGCTGTGACTGTTATTTCAAAATATATGGTTTATATATTAGTTTTACTTCCTTTTGTTTTTCTCTTCTCTTTTTTCTTTCTCATTTAGTTTGATATTAGGTAGGAGTTTTTAGATGGAGAGCATATACTAGAAAAGGTTAAGCTTGAGAGTACAATAATATTAAGATACGAAAATTGATTTATAATAAACTAAAGTTAATGAAAAATAATCTATTGGTTGGGCTATGTCCAGGAACTTGTCTATGCTGACCTGTGCAGAAAATGATAGGGAACTAGAACCACTATGTAGAAAAATTAGTTATAATGTCACAGTAAAAAAAAAAAATGAAAACAGGCTCTAGAATATTGACGAAATTGTTTTAAAAACATAAATTAAAACTGCGGTCTGTGTAGGTAAGTTGTCCTTATGATAATGGCGGTTGAGAGGACTTGGGTTTACTTAATTCTCTGTAGTACTGGCGTCCACTTAATTAAAACAGGAGGTTAGTGTTCTTGCTGGGCAATGCATATTTCTAACCTCTAAGTTTATTTCTGAGAGGAAATAAGGAGAAACAAGACAAAGAACGATAAAATGATCGCACACTGTGTATAACAGTATAATTAGAGGGGTGCATAAGAAAATGATAAGAAGGACAGGGGTGTATTATAGAAAATGATAATAACATTAATAAAATACAAAATGCAATAGCCATTACAGATTCAGCAGTGCAGCAAAACAGAGATTGATAGAAATGTCAAATGTGAAATTACTATGGGAATTCACAAACTCCATAATCTGGTGACTTCATTTCTCAAAGCACATAGTAGTTGATTGAAACTACACTCTGAATAAAGATTTTTGTATTCAAAAAATGACATACAGTAAAATTAATTTAACATACAAGATAAAAGAGTGACAGGAGATATCAAGCACAGTCCATAGTGTCCACCATATACAATAATTTTACCTTGCTGTATATTCTTTAATATGATGAGGAAAGCTGTTTAAAAACAAATCTTAGAATTACATTATATTATGCTTCATTAGCTATGGTATTCCACTTTTAATTTTAAAACAGGAATATCTAAAACTAGGTGATGCTTATCTTGAAGCCTCATTGGATAAAGAAATATACTGGACTAGTGAGGTTAATAAAGGGTTTGAGTGCTGACTAATGGAACAAGTGTAGATACATTTGGAAACAGTAAGTAGAAAGTTATCACTTAATATGATACAAATTGAGATTCAACATGTGGGAGAATTATCTTTACCTGGCGACCATATGAGCGATAAGCAGTCAAACAAATCAGATTAATCCCACCACAACAATAACACTATAAAAGATACTACAATACCACAGTATGAGTTACAAATTAAATTTACAAATTGATATTGTGCCATAAAAGGATACAACCAAAGAAATTAGTTCATACTGTGGTCAGTGACAGAGAACGGTGCTCAAATTGAGTAAGTCATTTCCTAATAATGCAAGAGATTATATGTTTAAAATGTTAGAAGAGTCTGGGAAAAACTTTCAATTATAGAGTATGCAAACAAATGCAGTGCACACCCACAGATAGGCAGACACTAAACCAGTTCTTATTGAAATTTCCCCTTACTCATATATTCAGCAATTGCAATTCAGTTCAATAGTAATTCACATCAATAAGAAGATATGAAGTAAATAGGCTTGACTGGGCATGTGTTAGCATAAAGTTAGCTTAGTTGGCAGTAGAATGCTAAGAAAATTGTACATTGAGTACCACAAAGGAGTAAGACAATAGCATAAGCACTATATTAATTAATAATAACCATTAGCGGCTTAACAGGAAAATTGCTTGAGCAAAAACCATATGCTTTCTTTACCTCAAGTCAAAATGGTATCAAATTACACCATTTTAAGTGAGTACAAAACATTGTCCAAGCTTAGTTAAGATAAATAAGACACAAGTAGTTTATTTTAGCAAAAATGCAACAGGTAAAAAAGTTAGCCCTTACAGTAGCAGCATACAGTTCCTGGGATGAGCTTAGAGGGTGGGAGGTGGTCCCTTCCTTGTGCTATCCTAGGGAGTATACATAATGGTTCAAATCTGATCAGAGGTGCATTTTAAAAGACATAAAGCATGCTGGGAGTATGGAGGTAAAATATAACTTCAGGTGGCAATAATGCCGAACTAAGACCTGACCAAAGAAGTGTACTACTTTAAAATATATATCTATATAAATATATATATATATATATATATATATATATATATATATATATATATCATTAAGACATTTCTTTCTCAGATCTTCTTATGCAACAATTGCACTCAGTTACCTAAGAGTATTAGCTGGGAAAATTTATTTTTCTTGGCTTATCGGCAGATCGTTTTGACTGATACATTGTACAAAAGAATCAAAAAATCAGGAAAAGTACCACAGTAAGTAAAATTGTATTGTGTGATGCTGTGACTATTATTTCCAACTATATGGTTTGAATATATATTGTTTTAATTCCTTTTGTATTTCTCTCTCTTTTATATTTCCCTTTAGTTTGTTATTAGGTATTGGTTCTTAGATGGGAAAGATAAACTAGAAAAGGTTAAGCTTAAGAGTATAATAATATGAAGATGCTGAAATGGAGTTAATGCTAAGTAAAGTTAATGAAAAATAATCTACTTGTTGGGTTACATCCAGGAACATATGTATGCTTACCTGTGTAGTAAACAGTAGGGAATTAGAGCCAATGTATAGAAAAACGAGTTTTAATGTTACAGTAAAAAAAATAAAGAAAAAAGGACTCCAGAATATTGGAAAAAATGTTTTAAAAACATACATGAACTGTGGTCTGTGTAGGTAAGTTGCCCTTATGGTAAGGCCAGTTGAGAGGACTTGGGTTTACTAAATTCTCTGTCATACTGGTGTACACTTAATTAATACAGAAGGTTAGTGTTCTGGCTGGATGATGCATCTTTCAAACCAGTGTGTTTAATTATTAACTGCGGTATGTGTAGGTAAGTTGTCGATATGGTAAGCGCAGTTGAGAGGGCTTAGATTTTTTTAATTCTCTGTGTCATGTTGGTGTCTACTTAATTAAAACAGGAGGTAAGTGTTATGGCTGGACAATGCATCTTTCTAATTTATAAGTTTAATTGGTAGCAGCATGCAGTTTCTGGCATAAGCTTAAAGGGTGGGAAGAGGTCCCTACCTAGTACTAGGGTAGGAGGGGGTCCCTACCTAGTGCTATACAAGGGACAGTAGCTAAATAATTATTAGATATTAGGAATGTAAGTGCTACATAACAATAGTAACAGAAATTTGAATTGTTATGAGACAACACCAATCTTTAAGTTCTTGTTAAGGATATCTATCACAGAATAGCCCTACTTCTATGAAAAAAATTTTACATTAGATATATTTATAGACATCCCAGTTAGATTAATTATTTGTGGTTTGAGGGTTTCCCTGGGCATGCTGATTTTGATAGTTTATATATATATATATATATAATATATATATATATATATATATATATATATATATATATATATATGTATACATATATATATATATATATATATATGTATATATATGTATATGAGTTCACTATGTTTCAAAATTCCAAAATCTCGAGTTTCAGAATATCGAGTTCAGAATCTCGAGCTCTTGGAATCTCGAAATTGTGAACCCCCCCAAAAAACACCACGCAACACACTAAAACATGTGTATGCAGGGGGGAAGCCCCCCTGCACCTCCCATGTGGGGGGATGCACCCCCCACATCCCTCGCAACTTAAATATACCAACTCTGAGATCGCACTACAGCATGGACAAGGGAAATCTCCCAGTCAACACTGTATGCCGATCTCCGTTCAGGAATTCGAAGTTTTGAAACTTCGAACATATGATCTACGATCATATGAAATTCGAAATTCTGAGCTTTGAAATTCTGAACCGAACCCATATATATATATATATATATATATATATATATATATATATATATATATATATATATATATATATATATATACATATATATACATAGATCCCTATCAGTTGATCAAGTTTTCAGAAACTTGAAATTTGTATTAGTGAGATGACATGATCAAATTTCTGAAAACTCAAAAATTTTGAATGGAGATCATGGTAAAGTGAAGATTAGGAAATTTACAATTTTCCTCAATGTAGTGCAAACTCGGAGTGGGTATATATAATTTGCAGGAGGTGTGGCGGACGCAGACTCCCACATGAGGAGTGCAGGGGGGCAAACATGTAAAAAAAATAGTTATCTGTTTTTTTGTTGGTTTTTGTTTTTTTTGTTGTTGTTGTTTTAATGTTGGAGTTTTCGTAAAATAAATCATATTCTCTCATTGATATGAATTTCAAGTTTCTGAAAATTCGATCACCTGACATAGCTATATATATATATATATACATAGATCCCTATCAGTTGATCAAGTTTTCAGAAACTTGAAATTTGTATTAGTGAGATGACATGATCAAATTTCTGAAAACTCAAAAATTTTGAATGGAGATCATGGTAAAGTGAAGATTAGGAAATTTACAATTTTCCTCAATGTAGTGCAAACTCGGAGTGGGTATATATAATTTGCAGGAGGTGTGGGGGATGCAGACACCCACATGAGGAGTGCAGGGGGGCAAACATGTAAAAAAAATAGTTATCTGTTTTTTTGTTGGTTTTTGTTTTTTTTGTTGTTGTTGTTTTAATGTTGGAGTTTTCATAAATTAAATCATATTCCCTCATTGATATGAATTTCAAGTTTCTGAAAATTCGATCACCTGACATAGCCATATATATATATATATATATATATATATATATATATATATATATATGTATATATATATATATATATATATATATATATATATATATATATATATATATATATATACATAGATCCCTATCAGTTGATCAAATTTTCAGAAACTTGAAATTTATATTAGTGAGATGACATGATCAAATTTCTGAAAACTCAAAAATTTTGAATGGAGATCATGGTAAAGTGAAGATTAGGAAATTTACAATTTTCCTCAATGTAGTGCAAACTCAGAGTGGGTATATATAATTTGCAGGAGGTGTTGGGGATTCAGACTCCCACATGAGGCAGTGCAGGGGGGCAAACATGTAAAAAAAATAGTTATCTGTTTTTTCGTTGTTTTTTGTTTTTTTGTTGTTGTTGTTTTAATGTTGGAGTTTTCTTAAATTAAATCATATTCTCTCATTGATATGAATTTCAAGTTTCTGAAAATTCGATCACCTGACATAGCTATATATATATATATATATATATATATATATATATATATATTTATATCATCTGGAATAAATGTGTGAAAAATTATTTAACATGCTTAAATAACATCTGTTAGTATGAAAGTTTATACTTAAAGTGTCATCTTAGGAAAGATAAAAGGAAATTTAGAAACAATATTGTAAGTATATAAGGAAGTTATATGATTTGGCAAATTAATTTTAAGACCTAGCATGGGACATACAAGTACAATAATTTATCTATGAAGTCTGATTGATTGTTTCTTATAATTTAACTCATTACAACTTAAACACCATGGACAACAACAGCAATTAGAGTTTAAAGTAACAGATCACTATGCATTATGTTTTGAAGTACCAAATTAAATCTCAAAAAGCACTGTTAAAGGGTCCTTGATGTTATGGAAAAGAAACTAGCTGAAATTGGGAACCACAGTGTGTGGGGGTACCCAAGTCAAAAAGCTAAGTCAGAAAGATAATCGATTCTTGATGCTCCAGTAAGTAGTGGAAATCAATAAATTGTGGCTAGCTCCCATGCCCAAGCCCATATCTGCTAACTGCAGACCATCCTTAAAAAGATGTTTCCACCTTTATATTAGTTTACTACCTATTGAATTTAACTTGTTAGCCTTTACAATCAGGTATGTTGTCACTGAAAGGATGTGGAGTGTAAAAAGATTTTTAAATAATCCTTTAGGTATCGTAGATCCTACGGATGGTATTATAGGTATAACCAGTTAATGATTTATAATTATTTTTTATTTCCATTTTTTTATTATTTTCAGTTTAAATGTGTTTATAAATGTTTTTATCTTTTAGTCCTTGTCATTAACTACAAAAAAGTTATAATTGTAAAAAATGGAAAGTTTTAAAATGAAAATTTGATCCTTTAAATCTAGCTATGAAAATAGAATTACAACAGATAGTAAAGACAACCACAAGGCCTTCTATAGTTATATAAAGAATCTCCATGGCAATACCCAGATTTGCTCTGAGCTACTGCACAATGGTAGCTCCTATACTGAGCCAACAGATATTGCCAGTATACTGGCCGACAGATTCAGTGCCAACTTTAACCCCCCCCCAAAGGACCAATCACAATACCAGTAGATTGCCAGACACCCAGTACTACTGCTGCACAGGTTAAAACAGCACTCTGCATGGCCAAGAATACAGCATCTATGGGACCTGACAATATCCCTGCCTGTGGTCTACATGAACTACAGAATGAACTGGCACCTCACCTTTGTGGCCTGTTCAATCACAGCCTCACCTCAGGCTTTGTCCCTACCGAATGGTGCACTGCAACAGTAATCCCGCTCCACAAAGGAGGAGCAACTACAGACCCTGGGAACTATCATCCCATTAGCCTGACAAGTCTGATATGCAAAGCTATGGAACGCATCATTATGGACCTAATAAACAAGGATATACAGAATCTCAAAACTCTGGATCCCACACAGTTTGGTTTTGTGAAGGGTAGGTCATGCTTGCTCACCTTGATTGACTTCTTTGAGTCAGTCACGAGAGCTGTGGATGAAGGCAAGGTGGTTCATACAGCCTACCTTGATCTGGCCAAGGCCTTTGATACCATTCCCCACTCAAGAATCATAGAAAAACTCACTAATCTAGGCATCAACTCCTATATCACTTGGTGGGTTTCAAACTGTCTCACAGATAGAACCCACAGTGTTAAAGTAGCTGACTCCAAGTCAGACTGCTGTCTAGTCTCGAGTGGAGTCCCACAGGGTTCGGTCCTGGTTCCTCTCCTGTTTGGTATCTACTTCTCTGAAGTCCAGACCAACATAAAGGGACTCTGGCTGACAAAGTTCATAGATGATTGCAAGTTGGGAACTATTATTAACTCGCCAAGAGATGTTGACATCCTACAGAATGGCCTCACTGAGATCAACGACTAGTGCCAGAACCATGGCCTTAAGCTCAATTCCAAAAAATGTGTCATCATCCCCTTTGGAAAAAACCTGGTTCCCATGAATTACCACATCGATGGTAGTCCACTGAACACAAAAGGCGTTATAAGAGATCTGGGAACACAGGTTGACAGCAACCTCTCTTTTGATCAACACATTGCCACTGTGGTCAGAGTGTCCTTCTATGTGGCACATCTCATTACTAAGGGTTTTGCATCCAGAAAGAAAGAGGTCATTGTCTCCCTCTACTGTTCCCTCATTAGGCCCATCATCGAGTACAATGGCCCATTTGTCATGTACCTCACTAGACACCTGCAACAACTTGTGAGGCCGCAAAAGTACCTCACAAAGAGGATCGGCTTTAAACACTTGTCCTATATGGACAGACTCAAAAACTACAACTATTCTCTGTCTCATATCGCCTACTTAGACGCGATCTCTGCTTGACTTACAAAGCCATGTCTGACCCAGCTCTGTTAGAAATGCTGCAGCTAAAGAAATCCCAATACGTCCACACCACACAGTTCAGAGACCTCAACCTCATTACCACAATCAACAGAACGCACAGGAGGGACAGCCCATGCTATGGAATAGACTTCCCATACATGTCAAGCACAGCACCTCACTGACTGTCTTCAAGAAAAATCTCGATGAGTGGATGGGAAATAGAAAATTCACCCTGGGGATAACTCCAGTGGCTCTACTCAACAGAGGCACTGGGAACTAAGGTTGGGTGGCACAATGCCAGGTTAATCCTCTGGCTAGGCTTGTAAAGGCCCCAGGGGCAATTAGCCTAGTGCACACCTATGAACCTATGAACCTATGAGTCAACAATGATAGTTAGCACATTTAATGTAAACCCTGAACGTAGTTTCACTAAAAGCCAGCGGTATGATTTTAGAGCCATATTCCCCCTTATGGTCCCCACAACTCTAACAAAAAATCCTGGGATATCTATCATCCAAATTAAGGCTAGTCCCCCTAACCTTCTGAGGCCACCCCCACCCAGTTTAATAAATAAAATGTTTCTTTTCTTTAAGGCAGAACCTCCAGGTGAGCCACAAAAGAGACCCCAGTGGCCAAAATAAACTTAGTAAATTATGAATATTTTACTCTAAACATGGACACCATTTTCTAGTCTGAGTAATTCCACACAAAACTGAATGGTCTTGCAAAGTTATTAGACAGCTTAATGAACTCCATCAACCTGCAACTTTCCCACCACAGTAAACATGTTAGGATTTGATTTTATGTATATGTTTTATATTTATTGCTATTTTTAAAATATTTTCTTCCATTTTAATTTGATTTGGATTTATTCTACTTAATAATGATCTAAACATGATAAAGACATTTTACACAGTGAGCATTCCACAGCTGGATGGAAAACCACGTGGAATGAACGTCTCCACACAGACACCTCGTACAGCCAAAGTTGATCTTTTGCTTTTAACTTACAACAATAAACCTGTAACCTTCACAATATTCTTGACCCGTTAAACTTTAGGAAGATTTTGATTATTATTGTTTTAATCATTCACAGTATATTGTAATGCAGGTTAAATAACCTTGAAACCCATAATTTTTTTTGGGTCTATATTATTTCCTCGAACGCTTAAAAAAGCGAACGCTGATTGATCGAACTTATTTTCATGAAACTGCAAAATATCGAAGCAGCAGAAACTCATATTTTTTCTTAGGGAAAGAATTCAGTTGTCCGTTTCTGTTGCTTTGGTATTTTCAGTGTTATGGTGGAAAGTTAGTGGTCGGATTCAGGTAAGTGTGCGATTGTGTGGATGTGAGTGTTAGGGTGATTTAGGTGAGTTAGGGTTAGGGCTCGGGTTAGGTGTGTATGCGATTGAGTGGACATGAGGGTTAGGGCGGATTTAAGTGAGTTAGGGTTAGGGAGCGGGTGAGATGAGTGTGCGATAGTGACGGACCTTAGGGTTAGGGTTTGGGTTAAGGTAAGTGGGTAGTTAGTGGTGTGTGCATAGTTTAGTGTAGGGTTAGGTATCAGATTTTAGGTGTATGTGTGTGGATTTCTGTTTGTTTGGTGTGCTTGTGTTGTGTGTATGTGTTTTGGATCAGTGATTTTTTCCCTGGGAAAAAAATCGCTGATCTGACAGTTCGAGATTGTAAGTTTTTGCTTAAATTAGGTCGATTAATCAGCGTTCACTTTTTTAAGCATTCGATGATATAATATAGACCCTTTATTTTATTATTTTTATTTTATTTTACGTTTGGTTACCAGAGAAGTCTGACTGGACAGAAGTAATTTTTCAGCGGAGGCCCGGGGAGAAATGCTCCACATATAACAAAAACAAGATTAATATAGTACAATTTTGTTGGTACAGCAGTATGACATTTTACATTTACAACAAGCTCACATATGATAACAATACTTTCATTGATAACCCAATGATTAAGATGAAATATAATAGGTTACACTGTTAGAAAGAAGAACACATTCAGCAGTATGACTAAAGAACATCTGTTCAGGAATAGCATTTAAAACATTGAACAAGGATTACGTGTAGAAGGAAGATTATGGTATGAAGAAGGAGACTTGTAAGCTAAAGAAAAGATTTACTACTAATAATCCCCAATAAAAATTGCCCACAATGGTAACAACAGATGTTTCAGATATTAAGTCAAAATGTATGTTGATCCCATAACCCCATAGAGTGCTCATCTCTAGCTAGAAGAGACAACCTAACTTTGGCATCTGGCAGGTGGCCCAACTTAAAACCCATGAGCTACTAAAACTGGTTAAACAATAATATGAATTAGCCACATTTTTACCTAAAAAGAATCTAAACATGTAAGGTATGGCATTTTTTCTTTTAATCCTGTGGATTAACCTTAAATACAATAATAATTTTTAATTATAGAAAGTTTTAATTGTCCAAGTTAATCATGATTCAACAACGATGATAACTCTGTTAACCCACACCTCCCACACCACTATAAACATGCTTGCATTAGATTTTATTCTTAATTTTTATTTTGTTTTAATGGAACTCAAATTTCTTGAATGTTTTAACTTGAAAAGGATATTTTACATGATGAGAATTCCACCATATTGACAAACCTAACAGCTACTGTGGCCAGCTTTATAACCACTTTGATTAATGGTCTCCACAAGAACACTTCATATGACCAAAGTAGATCTCTAGCTTTAAAGCTACATCAATAAACCCATAACTCTCACAGCCATCTTGATTCGTACTGTTTAAAGTAGACACTAACGATTACTGTTTCTAATCAATCATAGTTTAATGGAATTATTGTTAACTGGCCTTCAAACCCATAATCCCCCATAAAAACTTCTCACAATTGTAACAACAGATAGTTCAAATATCAACCTAAACTGGATGCAGTTCCCACAAACCCACAGGGTGCTCACCTCTAACCTTTAATACTTGTTAAACAATAATATGCATTAACCCCTTTTTGGCACATAAAAAGGATTTAAAAGTTAGTCACACATTTCAAAATTATTTCAATAAAAATGTATGTGTACACAGGATGTATTTATCCCTAATGCAAAGTTCAAAGACACACTTGCCAAAACATGAATATATATATATATATATATATATATATATATATATATATATATATATATATATATATATATATATATATATATATACAAGAACATTACAGGTGTTCCACAAAATCAAGATCCAGTTTGTAAAAGCTTTAAGGCCAGAACAAATTATCTTAATTTTAAGACTCCACAGGGATTAAACATGATAGATATATAAAAAAAACACAGAGCACAGCCATCACTATAGTTATTTTTATGGTAATGTTAAAATTTTAGCCTGAATTATGACTTTAATCAACACATGAGAATTGCAAGGCTAGCTACTGAAACTGTGTGTGTGTGTGTGTGTGTGTGTGTGTGTGTGTGTGTGTGTGTGTGTGTGTGTGTGTGTGTGTGTGTGTGTGTGTGTGTGTGTGTGTGTGAAAAACTGAGGGACTGCCAGCCCAGCCAGATAGAATGTTGTAAATAATTCTGTCATTGTAAATATTAATATGATCCTCGGGCATGTATGACAAATGTAAGAAAACTATGTTATCTTCTGAGCTTCAAAAATGTTACCACAGTGCACCCTGCTGGAAGAAAGCTAATAAGTAAAGACTTTTACAACTGTGTATGATCTCAAGCTCAGAGACAGGATGTCTGAGCTAGTAAATTCTTTCTATTGTTCTAAGACAAAAATAATTACTAGGTTTCACATGTAAAGTGTCTTTTATTGCTGTGGTGTCCTGGCAGGTGCAGATTACAAAAATAAATGTTCATTTTTAAGTTCTGTGAGCCTGGGAAACTTAAGCAGACGTGTCAAGAATTATGCAATCTGAACTGAGTCAGCAGCAATGTGTAATATCAATTTAAGAGATCTCAGAGAGAGAGACAGCATTTTGTATTTTGTTTTGAAGCTGAAAACAACTCACCAGCACTTTGCCTTGTAAGTAGAATTTAGAACATAGTTTCTCTTAGAGAGATATAGGAATATAGCCAGATTAGTCTAGCTGTTTTTATATTTATTTCAGACTATCCTACAATATTGTTTTAAATTATTTATCTCTAATGTCATTGTGTTGAATTGATGAGTATTATCTTGTGTTTTTATTATTTATTATTAAATATTTTTAAACCTTTCAACTGTGGCTGTTTTGTGTAGAGATCATTTAAGCTCTCAGATTACTTGCATGTATTTGGTGATACTATATAAGCCACACCAATAGCATTAGCCCAGGGTTACACTTACTATTTGGGTAACATTAATAGCACACAGTGGAATTGGTCACCCTTTGGGAAGGTCCTTATAGTAGATGATAAGTAGTGGTTGGTAGCAATGATTTCTACCTTATAGTCAGGGCAGGGTTGGGCATAGCTGGAGAACCTGAGCCAGACTTCCCCAGGAGTGTCTGTGTGTTTGTATATAATTCACATCTCAAAGTGTGTGTGTCAGCTACTTGGGCAGGGACACTAAGAACTGGTTGGACATAGAGGGTGCTGGAGGTTTTGGCTTGACCACTCAGCTGAGATCTGTACCCTATAGCTGTGCATGTGGGGAGTCTTATTGGGGATCTGGAGAGAAAGGGAGAAATCAGCCCCAGACTGATTGTGATCTCTGTGTGCTCTTAAGGGAAATTGTACTTTACTGTGTTTGTACTTGTTATCCTTCCCAATGTGCACACCCCTCACTGGTGCTAGTGGTGAGGACTGAGGCTTCTTAATTACTGCACCAGTATATATATAAAGATGGGAGATGTGAAGAAGCTGTAAAGCAAAAGTGCTGGGATTGCTTTCACCATTATTCATTGTTTATGTATTATTTTAAATATAGCTTTTAAATGAATGCTTCGGCACATTTGATAAAGTGTTTACAGGCACATTGTAAATAAGCTCTGGAATCTGAAATAACATGTCCTGGGATTCAGGAAGATGTATTTTCTATGTAGGAACAGAGAAGGAGCTCCTGCATGGAAAATGGCTGCCAAGTGATTCAGGATAGTGTTGTTTTCATGTGCATGAGCTGTCCTACACTGTTCTAGCATGGAAAGCCAGCAAATATGCAAATCACCTCATTTGCTGGTGAAAAACATGCAAATGAGGTGATTTAGCAGTTCACCAAGCTGCCAGGTCTCCATGCAGGAACACTGTCATCACAGAAATGTATTCAGAAAATAGCTGAGTACATTTCTGCAACTGACAAAATGGAGGCATGACAGCTCATGAAAAAGCATGTATTATGTACATTAGACATGCCAATGGCCATACATAACGCCACTGGCATTAAAAAGTGATTAATTATTATGAAAATTAAACTTTTTTGGGCTGATCTCAGTTGTTTAAGCACAGGGCAACAGCGTGCAAACAGGATTATGCCGGGAAAAAAAATGTGAAAACTCAATTTTAAGTTAATTGTACATTTTGCCATTATAGTCAATGGCATGCAGAATTTAAACAATACCAGGGAGCACTGGTTGTCAAGCGGAAAGGGTCCGTTTAAGTGCAGTAACTAACGACTTACACACTGGGCTATGCAAATGAGGGGAGTTATAATGAATCACATATTTCTTCAAAGCGTCAGCTTGTACCTAACTGTGTAGGTGCAGTAATACAATATTACAAGTGTAAGAGGTGAATGACTTCATAAGGGTGTGTGTCATGCTTTCTGTAAGCTCATTGGAGCTCTGTGGCCTGTGTTTGCCCTTCAGAATCAGCCAATTACACATGCAGTAGCCCAGTACACTACTATAAACTAATGCAAACACCCTACAGACTGTCTTTTCCCACAAACTCTACACCACCACTGTACACAGATGGGTGGATTTTTAACTGGTAAAACTAATTAAAAATATTAGAGGCTGCTGCTACTTTACTCCATCAATATGTGTTAGAGACTGAGGGTGATGTGGAGGAGAATGCTGACAACCAACCCATAGTGAGGAGGAGGTGGAGAAGAGTGTACATACCCAGGGTAACCTACCAGGGAACATGAGCTGGAGATAGTTGAGCACTATATGGTGGACAGGTAAATTCTATGGCAAAACACTGAGCTGTGCTGGCCACACCTCACACACAGAACTAATAGAGGAAAACCCATCCCAGTAGATACCAAGGTATGTGTAGGCTTAAGAATACTTGCCACAGGCACCTTCCAAAGATCAACTGGGGATATCATGGGGGTCTCAGAGGCATCAGCATCCAGGGTACTCCACCAGTTCCTGGATGTCATGACACCATATGCCAATGAGCACATATATTTCCCCACCACCTATGAGGCATTGACCTGAAGTATGCGTCTCTTCCACCATGTAGCAGAATACCCTGAGGTAGTTCGTGCTATAGCTTGCATGCATATCCAAATCAAAGCAACAACCGGTGAGCGGGGTAGGGTCTACATAAACTGCAAGGGTTTCCCCTCCATTGACTGCCAGGTCATGTGCAATGTCCAGGGCATTATCATGAATATGTGTGCTGACAGCCCTGGAAGCTGCCATGACTCCCACATATGGCATTGCTCACAGCTGTATCATGTGTTTGCCAGTGGGGACATCCCATATGGCCATCTAGTGGGAGATGTTTGCTATGCACTGGAGCCGTGGCTGATGACACCCATCAGAAATGCACACACAACCAAACAAGAACACCATAATGAGGCACACACACACACCAGGATCATTGTAGAGCTAGTGTTTGAGATGCTCAAGTCATGGTTCCGCTGCCTTGACATATCTGGTGGACCCTTGCAGTACTCTCCAGCTACATGTACACAAATGTTCATAGTATGTGCCATGCTACACAACATGCCAATGTATGGAAACAGCTGCAGAAGGAACAGCATGGGGCAGGGCCACACAGCCCCCCACCATTGCCAAGGCCAGCACAGGCACAAAGGAACTCAGAGAAGGTACATCCTGAGCCTGCCCCTGTAGGCAGAAGGAGGTGTGCCCAGTATGCACATGCCTTAGAAAAGAGGCAATGCATAGCACACACACTGACACTGTAGGGAGCCAGGGACCGATACCCTCTCCGATTTGCACATACAGTAAAGGGGATGCCAAACATGACACTACCTGTGCTTTACCATGTATAGGGAGTGTACTATGTGCATCCGACATAGTCAGCCCACCAGCACCATCCTCAGGACTGGTCCAGCAACAAGGAAGTCACCCTTCCTATCAATTACTGAATGGAGTAGTATGTTCTCAGTTGTATGTATGATATGGATGCAAGCATGCAAGTGAATTGGGTGGGTGAATGGGATAGCAGCAGACAGCTGACAGCTATATGGGACAGCAGGAAATTCATAACAAATACTGTTGTCAACATACTAGGCTGTACTACACAAGGTGACAACTCCCACCACAGTACATGTGATGGCTCAAATAACTGTGGGTGTCAATAGGTCACACACATGGAGTTAAATGAGGGTCACATACCAATCACCAGCCTCACCCAGCAGGAGATGTGTAGATGACCATAAAGAAAGGCTGGGCTAAGACCCCCAAATGATGGCAATGGTGAAAAGACATACTGGTCTGGCAGTTACATTTTAGTTCTGCAGGGTAAGAAGTCTGAAACTGAAATTTATGCCATTAAGATCTAACATGTGTACTCTACTGATATGCCTCCTTTCTGCATGATAGGTCAGAATACAATATGAAATGGAGGCCAACAGAGTAACCAAAATACCAGTACTGTCATTGCAAATGTTTAAAATATTCAGGTGTGCACCAGCCCCAACAATCCCATGTAGAAATGCAGTAACATGTAAGTTTAGGAGTAATATCACTGGAACACAGATTGCCAGAGCTGTTCCAATCTACATTGTTGCATGCATACAATATGCAGGGGTCTGTGTGGCAGGTTTGCTGTGTGTTTAATATTGCCTGGAAGTGGTCAGCATGTGGGCCTGGATGGTTGTGTCTCAGTGGCCTAGGTACAGTACAGTGGTCGATAGAGCCATGTTCCAACAACTGCAGTGCCAACCACGCTACTTCTCAGCTACACCCATGTCAGCAGTTGTACATATTCACTGTCCAGATGTCAATATCTGTCACCGTCTGAAAGCTAGACATGCCATGAATGGGGGCCCATACATAGAAACAGTACACAGGTGGAACTTACCTACACAGAGTGCATATAAAATAACTGTCAACTGCACACATGTTTGGAAGTATACATAGAGATTAGAATCACATTAGCTGTCCCTCTAGTATGGAATACTGGTAGTCTGGACCACTCACTGGCAGACCACAAAAGGCACAGTTATAAAGTGATGACAGGCTGCCCATGTCCACACACAAGCTAGCATAAGGGTAATGTCCCAGGTATATTTGTGAGTCAGGTGCAAATACCTTCCATATCACACATACACCCAGCTGACCCCACCATCAGTCACAGGTTTATCACAGGTCATATCCTTGCTGTAGGGAATGAGTGCAGCATGAACCCATCTCTGTATGGGAATAAATACAAGATGCTGCATGTTGAATAGGTGTCCAATGAAGGTGTGTTCCTAGCTGTAAGCAGCAACTTGACCACATCCAGACTAGTGGATCAGTATGAACAGGAAGGATTGACAGGAACACCTCAACCACTCACCACTGTCACCTCAGGGTAATCAACTGGCTTGCAGCCTGGTAATGTATGCCTGACAGAATGCACTGACCTGCTACAGATGGCCTGTAGCACTTTCAAATAGCCTACAGTTTTCTGGCAAAGGCCCATGCCTCACCCATAGTGCCAATGTATGAAATGTCAGGGGGTCCTACCTAACAACCTAACACAGTAAACAGAAAACAAATGTAAGGTCATGTTAGCAAATGCCAGTACCATGCCTCCCCATTTCCTACTGCAAGGACTGTGGACCAGGCCATAAATACTACTGGAATAAAGGCACAACTATAGGGATACCTCTGAGATATTGCTTCCATAATGTTAGGAAGAGGAGAGAATAACAGAGGGGGGGGGTGTAGAAGCATGGATGTCATGGAGTGTGTGAGGTCTGAAACTCTAATGTCCACACATACTATCCCCTGACTGAAAACCCATCATGAATGAATAGCCACAAAACTGCTTGCAAAACACAATGTGAAGGTAAACTGACCAAATATATGAGTCCTGCCTCTGGATAACCTGGGTGGTGTATCTGTACAGCTGAGAGGTGTGGGCCCAGCAGGATATGGCCATTCCATTAAGTTGAGAAAAGCACAACAATGGAATCCCCAGCCAGCATACTAACAAGGTGCTGGACGATTTACACAGAACCAGCAGTCTATTTTCTGTAGCTACCCCTCCACAATGGCAGGTGTGTGCCAGAATGTGTAGTCTATATCCCACAGAATATTGGCCTCAGCATCATTCATCCTGTTTTTCCCTGGAAAATAACTGTGAGCAAAGAATGATAACTGTCAGTAGTTGATGACATGATACATCACAGTGTAAAACAGTACTTATGTCAGAAAATCTATGCTACAATCAACCATGTTACACAAGCAGCACAGACAGCAAGAGTTATAGTATCCCCTGTATGTTACGCCCATTGTGTCTCCATATTGGCAACCTATCTACAGATATCCTGCAGGAACAGGTTGGTAGGTGTAGCTGTAGCACACAAAACCCTGAAATGGAGTCCAACCCTCCCTAGAATGGATGCACACACTCAATATAGAAGGTCATACTGGGCATGCTCTTACAATTAGAGAAATGAAGCCCATGTCTGACAACACAGTGGACTACAGATATTCATTATTTGCAGATGTCTGTGCACACACACCAAATTGCTCACCATCGATAATTCACACACACACACACACACACACACACACACACACACACACACACACACACACACACACACACACACACACACATTGGATAGGAATACTCACACAAATCTAAGACCAACATAATATAATATGTGAAACACAGGCAACAACGTACAGGAGACCAAATTGGCAGTGCAATATACTCAAAATCAGTTATGTTCTGACTAATTTTCCTCAGTGGTAAAACAAATTACCAACATGAAATTACAGGAACGCAGTTCATAAAAAAGGTCAGTGTTCAATTCACCAAAAGATAGTCCAAACGAAGATGGATATAAACTGGTTTAATAATATAAGATATTATAAACGGCAAGCGCTTTCACCACATGGGCTTCCTCAGGCCAAACACAATCAATTTTTAATTAAATGCTTATATACTCTGTAATTTAATGACATCAATTCCTCACAATCAATTAACTAAGTTCATATAAAAATCAAAAACAGGAAAAAACTCATAATCACACTAAAAATTTTAAGCAATGGTAAATCATAAGCTTAAACAAATCGACGCACAATTGTACTTATTAAACACAATAAAAACTATTAAAAACATATTTTTATAAAAGTATAATATAATAGTTGATTCAAATCACACTTATCAACTAATAAACAACAATAATAAAATAAGCTTCAAACATCCTAATAATCTATATATATTCAATTATGAATATTTTAAACAACTAACTAATTACCAAACTGGCCTGGGTAACAAAATACCTTATAACCCGAAATGGACTATAAAATTATATAAATACGACATATGACAAAGATAAATTCTGACCTTTCCGCACTGGTCCATAGCAGATATTAGCTACTACTATCATATAAAAATATATATAAAAAAAATATATATATATAAAAATATATATATATATATATATATATATATATATATATATATATATATATATATATATATATATATATATATAAAAACAAAGCCTACTTCCTAATTTGTTTACCTTTCAAAATGGGTCTGATGGGAACTCTATCATTTAACCCAGGCTCTCGGTCAGCTCTTAATCTAATGATCCATTTAGTTTCATTTAGTTCAGTCTTATTCCTGATGTCCCCCCTCCTAATGTTGGTATAATTCATTTGGACAACTAGGAATTTAAATTTATGGTTAGACGATGTTTCAATAACATGCTTGGAAAGTGCATTATTATCAGATTTTATCCTGATGTTATATAAATGTTCTCTAATTCTATCTTTTAGTCTTCTGTCGGTCTTGCCCACATAAAAGGGTGGGCAAGCCCCACAGCTAGCCAAATAGACAACATGCTGAGAATCACAATTAGCCTGAGTATAAAAGTTAAAACATCGTGACGTTATGGGATGTACAAACCTAGCTGAACTATCTATGAATTTACAATAACTACATCTTTGGCATGGTCTTGTTATATTACTCAAAGTCCCAAGCTGAGGTCTATGCTCCAACCTATTAAAGCTACATAACATCCTATATAAATTAAGCCTATTTTTATAAGTGAATTTTGGATGACCACCTACAACCTTACAAATACTAGGGTCCACCTTTAATATATCCCAAAACTTCAAATAGGCATTCCTAATTTCATTTACATCTTGTGTGTGATATATACATGCTTTTATTTCATCTTCATATACTCTGTTTTCTTTCTCTAGAGTCAAAATCTTCTGATTACTATCAGCAAAATAGGGAAAAGCCCTCCCCTTCCTAAGTAGGTCCACCCCTAGGAGACCCTGATTAATTTCTTCAGAGCTATACGATCTCTCAACCAGTTTTTGTTTAAGATCTAACAACTCAGTTTCATAGCCTGTATCAGAGGAGTTCAAACGAGAAACCCTCATGGCTTGCCCTCGAACAATATTTCTGAAGATGAATCTCGGATGCATGCTAGACCTATGTAACAGGGCATTCCTACAGCATGCTTTCCTAAATACACCAGTATTTAAGCGACCACTAGGCATTCTCTCAATGAACACATCTAAATATGACACAATATGTTCAGATGCCATCATAGTAAATTTCAAGTAACTTGTTAATGCATTCACTTGTTGTAAAAATTCATATAATTCTGTTTTCCCAGAATTCCAAATAAGGAAAAGGTCATCCACAAAGCACACGTAAAATCTGACATGTTGTTTGCAATTATCTAACATAAATAAATGTCTATTCTCCCAATCAGCCATAACGAGGTTGGCGTAGCTATTGGCACATGAAGTGCCCATAGCCACACCATCCCTCTGTATATAAACCTGATTGTTAAATGTGAAAATATTGTTAGTCAAAACTATTTTCATTAAATCGCATAGTGTGTCTATATGAGTATCAGTCAATGTTCTATGAGCCTCTAGGCATCTACAAACACTCTCTATCCCTTCCTGATTTGGAATAGTTGTAAAGAGTGACTGGACATCAAGTGTAACCAATCAGAACTTATCTTCCATTGATACATCCTTCATCTCATCATATAACATGATTAAAAACTGTCTAGTATCTTTCAAAATATATGCATATTTATTCACTATAGGTCTCAATTTAGATTCCAAGTATAGCGAAATGGGTTCGGTGACACAGCCTCTCCCTGCAACTATAGGTCTCATGGGAGGGTTTTTGGGATGTTTGTGTATCTTCGGCATGCCTTGAATACACGATATCGTTGGTTCACTCACAGAACAATACTTATATAATTCATCATTGATTTTCCCAATACTCAAATTCTCTGATAAAAATGTGGACACTTTGTTAATTATTTTATCTATATGATGAAAACTTATACGACTATAAAAGTGTGTATCGCTTAAAATGTCAGTCATACTTGAGATATAATCTCGACTATTCATTATAACTATGGGGCCCCCCTTATCTGCTGGCCTAATCACAATACTAGGGTCATCTTTAAGACCTTTTAGTGCTGACCTTAGTTTGGGATTTAAATTCCCATACCATCTCTTATGCCTATTCCGTTCATCTATTTCATGTAACTCTTGTTCCATTAGCTTAGAAAATGCATCTACAAGCGGATCCTGATGTTTCATGCTACTTGCTTCATGTGCTATGAGATTCTGGACTATATGGCTGGACAATGTCCTACAGTTTCCCCAGCCAGTGTGGTTAATATGGGTGTCCTGGCACTGTGTAGCACCTGTCTCATGTACACGGATGGACAGCCATCTACAAACACCACCAAATAACACACTGTGTGAGAGATGCAATGACAGTAGGAACCTGCAGTCCATGCTCTCTCCCTGTCAAGGCTGCATATCTATCCCCAAACTAGTTATCAGCACAATCAGTACACCTCACTCACCACCGACACCTACACAACACACATAAACATTTGCAGTGGTTCTCAACATACACATCCACAAACAAAGGGGCTCACCGAGACAAAGCCACACATAAACAGCACAGCCATACACAGCACATACCACACATGGCCACACACCTGTGTCTCACAGCCATGCAGGCTTTAGCCCATGTCAAAAATGTTACACATGGGGCACTGCAGTGGAGACACACTGGTTTGCTTCTGACCTTGCTGTGTATGTGAAAGGTCACAGTTACTTGTGTGTCATGTGACAGACTTCGCCATATTGCAAATGCACCTCTGTCTCTCACCAAGTACTGTCATGGGTCTGTCACAGTACATGTTGGTGTGCCTGAGCTGATATGTACGTCCCTGGACTATATGCAGTGAGGCATGAGTGAGCACACTGGTTATGTGTCCCAGGCAGGTATGTCCCTAGCCTTACACAGCATTATGCTGTCACCCAGACCAATGCCACAATACAGTCAGGCAATGATTGCCCTTAACATGTGCACATTTATGCTGTGATATTTCAGGGGTTCCAGTACCTGTGAGTATGGAATGATATGATAAATAGACCACGATGCTCTGCGAGAGATGACCTCCATCTGTCTTCACTGGTCTCCATGTATCTGGCAGTGGTTCTCACCAGCCCCATAGTGACTCCATTAGTAAAAGTGATAAAGTTATCACTACCAACATACAAGTGTCAGTGCAGCATGCATTGAAGGCCATGCTGCTAAATGCTGGAGGTGTACACATGACTTTGCCCTTATTGTAAGCAGTCCTAACCCTGGGAATTGCAGACATCTATGCAGTCACACAGACCATCATTCAAAAGCTGCATAGAGCACCCCAGCCTTACCTGGTCAACCATTTTATCATACATTCAGAATCCAAAGTGTAGCCAGTAATGCCACAGGACAAGGGGTTTCTGTATATATGGGACACATACACACCTCCACGCTGTACAGGCAGTGAGATGCAAAGAGGACACTGCAGGGGCAAGTCACCATTGCCAGCGCACACCTATTCAAATCACAGCTAGCTCCCGGCCATCACATGTGACCTGGAAGCCCATTCTGCCTATCTGGACCTCATCAACTTTATTAGGAGTCAGGTCTGTACCCTGATCCTGGGTCAATTGAATGATCCTATCATACATTGTAAGACATACCCATGGCAGCACACAAATGGCTAGAGAGCTATCAACAGTGGAAGTACAAACACCTTGGTGTGGCCAGGGCCTACCACCACATGAGGTGAAGGTGTATTACAGTTGATATTGCACAACACTGGTTATCATTGCAGCATCACTACAGTGTCATCCTTCATGGCAAAGCAACCATCATGCGGTCACATTTGCAGTCACCATCTCCCTCAATACCCATCTAGCTAGGGTCAGCCATACTTACACCTCCAACATGGAATACATCCTCCTGGGGGGTATACACTGCCTCACAGCCCCAACCCCTCATTAAGGACAGACACCAATATCCACACATACACACAAGTGCTATATGTGCATTTGTATAGATAAATGTAGTGAGGTATACCCAACAGGCCTACATCATCCTCTGCTAGGATATATACACCTGTCTGATGGACATCTGCAATACATACTGTCTATAAAAGGGATGACATACCACTGTCTGAGACAAGGTAGGGGCAGATGCCCATTTTGGAGCAATGTCTCCTTAGCGTGTACATGAGAATGGGATCTGTCCTGCAAAACTGCACAACAAACACAGAGCTTATATTGTCTACATCCACTACAGACACTCATCTCCCCTACTGCACATATGTCTGCAGCAGCACAGGAAGCACATGCAGCTGCTCACTTGTGCTGCTCAAGGACACCAGCTATGTCTTTACTGTTGATATAGCATACTGGATGCCTGACAGAGTCAGTGTAGGCTTCACTCCCTGGCTTCCCCATCAGTACATCAGGATATCCGCCGTACCTCCCTCATCTCCTATATGTGTGGAACAGGTCACCACTGCCATGTGAAAGTCATGGTATACATCTGCAGTGAGAGCCTATCACATCACAGGATGCATTCTACTTGACCCCAAGCATAACCTTGCCACACCATAGGTTCATAGGTAGGTACTAGGCTATTGGTCCTAGGGCCTATACAAGCCTAGCCAAAAAGGTACCCTGGCTTTTGCCACCCAAGAAAATTATTTTCCTGTGCCCCAGTCAAGCAGAACCACAGAAGTGATCCCTGGGGTGAATTTTCTATTATCCATCCAATCATCAAGATTTTTCTTGAAGAGTGCTAATGAGGAGCTCTGTTTGACATAGATAGGTAGTCTGTTCCAGAGTATGGGAAGTCTCTGGGACAGAAATCTATCCCTCCAGCATGTTCTGTTTATTGTGGTGACAAGGTTTAGGTCCCTAGAGCGTGTAGCTCGGAGGGATTGGGATTTCTTTAAGTGGAGCATGTCCAACAGCTCTGGGTTTGAAATAGCTTTGTATGTTAGGCAGAGATCGCTTCTGAGTAGTTGATATGTGACTGAGTAAAGCTGGAGTTTTTTTAGTTGGTCTGCGTAAGGCATCTGTTTGAGGCAAGTAATCCTCTTTGTGAGGTATTTTTGCAGCCTTTCCAGTTGTTGTAGATGTCTTGTGAGGTACATACCAAAAGGGGCGTTGCACTCTATAATGGGTCTAATGAGTGATGAATAGAGGGGAACAATGACCTCTTTTTTTGGATGAGAAACCTTTTGTGATGAGGTGTGCCATGTAGAAGGATTTCCTGACCACTGTGGCAATGTAATTATCAAAGGAGAGACTACTGTCCACCTGTGTCCCAAGGTCTCTTACCACACTTTCAGTGTTAAGTTGACTACCGCCTATGTGATAGTTCATGGGTACAGAGTTTTTACCAAAGGGGATGACAATGCACTTTTTGGCATTGAGCTTGAGACCATGGCTTTGACACCAGGCACATGTCTCAGTGAGGCATTTTATAGCAACAAGTGTATTTATATTAGGAACGACAACACTACTGCATGAGAATTTTAATTAAATATATATATATTTTTTATGACATATGAATTATTATTATTATTATTATTATTATTATTATTATTATTATTATTATTACCAATACATTAGATTTTATTTATCATAAGCAATATTATTATTCATTATATACATACATATTTATATTTATATTCACATTTATATACTATTATTTATTATTTGGTATTACATTAACATAACATATTTGTCATGGGGTTTAACTGGATTTAAACGCATTTACAACAACAAGACAAACTTATATAGAGAAATTTTTGACATACTTTGCTTTATTAGAATGTTTTACAGTGCTTCTACAAGGTACATTTTGTATGAAAGTAATTGAACTTCTGTTTTTTAAATGCTAATTGATAATTTAATAGTGAATTAGATAATTGACAATTGGTTTTGGTACGACTATATAAGTGGCTCAGATTTACTACTTTTTTGTATTCTGATGAAGTCTGTGGAGACAGTAGTTCTTGTTACGTTTTTTATGAAGAATAAACTGGTTTTGGAGCGTTCATTGACCCTGGAGCGTTTATTTTGAGGTCTGATTTGTGGAACACATTTTTGTGTACATCGACTTGGTCTCTTTGGTACATACCACTACTACGACTGTGTACCTTTCCTTAGGAGTGGTATTGGTATAATTATCCTTCTGGTTCTTGGTCAGTGAGGCCCTTTTGTAGGATGTTCACATCATTAGGAGTTTTTATTATGGCTCCTAGTTTGCAGTCATCTGCGAATTTAGTTAGCCAAAGACCTTCTGTGTTAGCCTGTACTTCAGAGAAGTAGATACCAAACAGGAGAGGACCCAAGACTGAACCCTATGGTACTCCACTTGTCACTGGTCTGAAGTCTGATTTGGAGTCTGCTACTTTCACAGTGTGGTTTCTGTCAGTAAGCCAGTTGGCACCCCATTATGTGACATAGGGATTTATATCTAGTTTAGTGAGTCTATCTATAATTCCAGAGTGTTGGATGGTGTCAAACCCCTTGGCAAGATCTAGATAGGCTGTGTAAACCACCTTACCCTCATCTATGGCTTTGGTGACTACTTCAAAGAAGTCTATCAGGTTTTGGAGACATGATATGCCTTTTACAAATCCGAACTGTGTGGGGTCCAGAGTTTGGAGATCTCCAGTGTTTTTGTTTATGAGTTCCATGATGATACGTCATGGTCTTGCAGACCAGGCTAGTCAGGCTAATGGGGCAGTAGTTCCCATGGTCTGTTGTGGACCTCCATTTGTGGAGTGGGATAACTGTCACGGTGCACCATTCAATGGGCACAAAGCCTGAGGTGAGGCTATGATTGAACATGGTACTTAGGTGGGGTGCCAGTTCATTCTGTAGTTCATGTAGAAGGCAGCCTGGGATGTTGTCAGGTCCCACAGATGCTGTGTTCTTGGCTTTGGAGAGTGAGGTTTTTACCTGTGCAGTAATGATTACAGGAACTTTGCATTCTTCTGGTATAAAGATGGGCCCTTTAGGGGGTGAGATGGGGGTAAAGTTAGCACTGAACCTATCTGTCAGGATGTTGGCAATATCAGTTGGTTCTGTATATTTAGTGTCATTGTGCTGTAACTCAGAGCAGATCTGTGTGTTGCCATTGAGATTCTTGACATAGCTATAGAATTCTTTGTGGTTTTTAGAATCAGTGGCAATTTTGTCTTTATAACTAGCATTGGAGGATTTTATGAGAAATCTCAGCTTCTTACTGAGGCTGATCAGTGATTTCCTCCAATCATGGGATTTTACTCTTTTTTGCAACAGTTTCTTTCTTCTGTTGTAGAGTTTGTTTATGACAGAAGACCACCAGATTGGCTTCCTTTTTTGGAGGCTAGCATCTTGATTCTGTTAGGGATAGCATGATCCACGCACTCGTGTAAGTGCTTATAAAGTGCATTTGTGTAGGATTCAGCAGTCGTACCTCTATTGTCCATCTGCATGGGAGTCGTGAAGTTTGCCACTTCTGTCTTAAGAAGCATGAAGTTGGCTTTGGAGAAATTTTTTATGGTTGTTTTCTTAATGGGGGGTGGGAGCGAGATGTGGATGTCTAGGGTGATTAACTTGTGGTCGGATCTGACCAACAAGGAGCTCACCTCTGGTGTGGAACATCGGTCACACATGTTGGTGATGACCATGTCTAGGATATTGCTGCCCCTGGTGGGGGTGTGGATAAGTTGATCCAAGGTGTTGGACTTAATGATTTCCAGAAAACATTGAGCAAAAGAGTTGGTACATGAGCAACCATATTCAAAGTAGGACTGACTACTGCCTTTGTCCCAGCCATTTGATGGACGACTGTCACCCCCTTTAGACTAAGTTGAGGGGGTCCCCTACTCAGTCACATGATAGATCCAGCAGCCTACCTAGGCTGTTCTGAAAGGCCATAGCACAGTTTATAGTGAACCACATTAACAAGGACATTGGCGATCTGCACACACTCCATCACACACATAGGCTTTGTCAAGAAATGGTCCATGTCTGTTAAACTTGGTTGACCTATATCAACATTCACCAAAGCCATGGATGAGGGGGTGACAGTGCAAACTGCCAACCTTGACCTGGGCAAACTCTGTGGCAGTATAACCCATGTTGCCATTATAGATATACCACTCCCAAGTATGCATCACACCATATGTTACCATAGGGGTAGCACTCCGGTGCACTGACACAAACCACCTATTCCACATAGGGGAATCCACCTCAAGCAGTTGACCCATAACTAGGTGTGTAACCTGTTGTTCCATATTTGGGCCTCTGCTATGTGTGATGTGCACTTCTGAGGTGTATGTAACAGCCATTAGCCTATGTCCGACCATGTCTTTGGATGACTGCATGCTGTGTGGCATCACCAGACTCCCTATTGATGTGGACATCTGCCTAGGAGGGTCTCACACAGATACATGACTTTTGTCAGACACATGGCCTCAGGCTGCATACCAGGACATGCATTATCAACCCCTTTGGGGAGAGTGACATCCCCACATATTAAAACAGTACTAACAACATCCTAGGTATGCAATCAGTCATGAGGGAGCTGTAGACACAGGTCTTTGGCAACATGAAATTTCAACACAATGTTGGTTCCATTGTAAGGTAAACCTTCTACATGGCCCATGTCATGCATGAGTGTATGTCATCAAGGGACATGGGGTATAAACATCCTCTTATTCCTCCAACTGAGGGCCATTATTGTGAATAATTCCCTGTTCATCATTCACATCACACAGCACATGCAGAAGCTGTGGACATCACAGAGGTTCTCCACCAGGGAATACCAGGGCATCAAACATCTACCATACACCAATAGGTTATAAGGCCAACTTTCTACCTGGTTTCATACATATTCTTCAAGGGTAAACTCAGTATGGCATGCAAGGCAATCACAGACTCCACATTGTTGGAACTGCTGCACAAGTGCACCTCATGCTCCACTATGTTAACACACACACACACACACACACACACACACACACACACACAAACACACACACACACACACACACACACACACAACCTGGCATGTGACATGAACTGAGCTTGTTGGAATCTCAGATGTGTGTCACACACAATTACCTTGTGGTGGAATGGGCACCCTGTCCACATCAGACAGGGTATCTATTTACAACTTTACAGGCATAACCTGGGTAACTGGATGGTTAACTGCACATACACCCTTGGGATACCACCTGTGTCCCTGCTGGACTGGGGCATCAGGTGCTGCCTTGTATACACATGGGCTAACATCTGGCCTAGGCATATGGCTGCTCACGGCCCATAGCCTAGTAACTTCATATATTACCAGGAATACAAGATATGGCCTGAGTGCTGTGACAGACTGTGTTGTTATGCTTCAACACCCATCACTGCCATTGACTGTTGGGTGTCCCCTATGGGCAACGTTATAGTACCACATCATCCAGACTACATCTGACAAATAGGTGAGTGGTACTTTAAGTGCATGTGGTTATTCCAGCAACATCTGTGTTATACAATAACTCAGAGCAGTGCATATGTGATGTAGGGTGTCCTCCTCTTAGGTGTCTGACATCTGCAATACCCAGATGTTTGCGGAATGTGTACATGTGCCTGATAGATGTAGACCACCTGCCAGACAAATGTGGATTTCAGGATAGCAGTTGGACAATACATGATGGTTGTCCTCAGAGTTTGGAGAATGTGTCTGTGACATGCCAGACACCTGGGAACACAGTAATGGTACATTAATATCTGGTACTGCATTCATTACCTTACATTGTATGCTCAATATGTATGCACTGCTGCTTAGGCAGAGCCAGTGTCCTCCCACTACTAGTCCCTATAAACTGCTGTCCTGCTGCAGGGGGTCACCAGGTATGCTAGCCATAGGTGTCAGGCAATGAGATATGGGTGTGGTGTACATAGTGACCTAGCCAGAGTACATCAGTAATGGTCAGGGACACCTGTATAATTGTTAAACTAAGCCTGTATGACATTCACAGACTGAGAGGGCTCACTGACAGTACATGATGTGATATGCCAGCTGTATCCACCAGTACTTACTGGCAGTATTGTACAACAGGCAATCCAGTAGCAGTCAAATGTGAGCTGACCATTGCTGAGGTGACTCAGGGCCAGAGCTGTGATCTATATAACTGCAGACAGAGCCATAAGGGATGGCCATAGGTGCTGGACAGCAGACTAACAGCAACATGTCAGTCCAAGAAATGTTGAGACCTACTGTTTAAATTCCTATTTCCCATGACTGCATCTCCACATCTGCATTTCATTACATGCTTAGTTCTATGACATACCTGGTAAAGTGCTGTACTCCTTTGTGAGAAGAAATCCAGTCGTAGTCTCTTAGAGAATCACAGTCTGTCTTCATGAAGAAAGAAAGAAAAAACATGTCAGGAACAAAAACAAAAATTTATTCAGCAAAGCTTTCAGGTGCATTGTAAAATCAGTTAGTACACCCATTTTAAATAGGAGCATCAATTAATCACATGTCAGCCAGCTAACCTATGATACATTTGTATCACTCCCCCACCCAAAATCTTTGCAGAATACATTTGTGTTTTTGTCCCTGACGTGGTTTTTCTTGCTGAATAGACTGTTTGAACTCCAGTTCTGACCAATTTTGCAGTTTTCATGAAGAATGTGTCAGACTTGTTTACCATAGGCAGCAGCTTGCCTTTTGTAGGTAATGTTCATGGACAGGTGATTGTCTGTGCACCAATCTGTGACTCCCATTTGTTAATTGCATCCAGAACAGCTGAGTTGCATTGCCATTAGCCAATGTCATGGTATCACAGGTGTTCATGTAGGCCTTGTCCCATTTCCTGGCCTGTAAGGAGGACATTATAAAGGTATGGGAGCTAAGCATCACAGAGGGTATGTAGAAATATTGTTCACTGTTTGGAGTAATGTGTTATGTCCACGGTTTTGCATGCTGTGTTTGGTCATTGTTAACAGAGTTTCTGATTCTTTGGCAGGTTACTGTTTAACAATGTGTGTTGGGTTCAGTAAAGAGACAGGCAGATGTGAGTGTCATACATCTTATTTATCTGAATTTGCATGCTGCAGCAGTTGATGCTGGTGTATCAGCTGTGTATGTTTGTAGGGGGAGACTGTGATACATGTCCCTGTCACCTGAACATTCCCCCAACCCTTTATGTATGGGTGTTGTGAGGATGCTCTGTTCTAGGTGTTTGGGAGGTATGGTAGGTTTGTAGCAGGTAGCTGAGCATACAGCTGGATGTGTAGCAAGCTGCAGCTGCTGCATTCTGGTCTGGAGTCATGCTGGGGATTGTGAAGACATTGGGGGACAACAAGCTGTATATGTCAGTGAAGGAGCAGTGTCAGCTCCTGTGTCACCACAGGGCCAGGCTGAGGGTACCCATTACAGTCTAGGTGAGGCATGTGCCTCTGGTACATATCTTAAGTAGTAGTACCATCTAGAGAGTGGAAAGAGAGGTTTAGGACACGTATTGATACTTGTGACATGTTTCCCACCCTCCGGACCTTTGACATGCTGCTGTTGGTGGCAGTGACTGTGATAGTAGCAACCATGTCTGCTGGACATTGCAGAGCTCAGTTATTTCTAGGTTGCATTTCCAAGCATATTGTTGTCATGAACAGATGGGACTGTGGGCCTGCACTGTGGGTGTCCAGATGTCAGACATGTTAGGAATGTTACAGATAGAGCTACTGAGTAATTATTATGGCAGGCTTAGTTGCAAGATATATGTGCATGTATACAGTGTGTTACACAGGGCTGGCATAAACATGTGCGTTTGGATGGCTATGATGTGTGAAACTGACCTGCCTGTCATGCTTTTATAAAAATCAATCTGCACTGTCTTGCCAGTATGTCAGCACACAGAATAGCATTGATGACAACCATGCCATACGTAGATGACACCACTGTGGACATTCTGCATCAGTCTGTGCAGTTGTCAGCTGTATCTGATATTGTAAGTCTCCTATCAATCCATCAACATGTCTTTGGCTGTGTAGTGGTTCAGTGTCTGCATCACATGCCAAAGTATGCTGTCCTTTATCACATTATATGTAGAAGTAGTGTCACTGGTACTCAGGATAACTTCATAACTACAGCAGTAATTCCCCAGAGTTGACTTGGCCTACTGGTGTATTGCAGTGAACTGTAATTCAGAGGGTCCTAGGGCTAATACTTGTCAGGGGTGTCTTTTTTCCTTAATGTTACATGACTGTACTGCATGATATATTTACAAAAACAGCAGCAATTCCTCTGAGCTGAACTGGACAAGTGGTACTTTGCTTTGACTATAATTCAGAAAGTTCTTATTCAATATTTGACAGTGCTGTCTTTTTTCCATAATGTTACATGACTGTACTGCATGATATATTTACAAAATCAGCAGCAATTTTTGGAGCTGAGTTGGCCTAGTGGTGTGTTGCTCTGACTGTAGTTCAGAAAGTACTTAAGAGCAGTATATTTTTCCCTAATGTAGCATAACTGTGCTGCATGATATATTTACAAAAGCAGCAGCAATGCCACAGAGCTGAGGTAGCCTAGTGTTGTGTTGCTCTGACTGTAGTTCAGAGGGTCCTGGGTTTGATCCTTGACAGGGCTGGTAAAATTTATGCTGGGCAGAACAGTGTCTGAATCAGATAAGGTTATTAAAGCAGTTTTAAGTGGGTTTGCGTGATGCACCATGATGCTAAGTGGCACTTATCACCACTTAAACCCAGGCTATTTTTTAAAAAAGTGTTATAGGAAAGTGGTGAAATGGGGGAAAGGGCAAGTAGGGGGGAAAACAATATGAAAGGCAGCTAAGGATGTGCAGGAGTGATGTAGGAAAGGAACATAGCTCTCCATTTCTTGTGCAGCAACAGCTGTGAATGATGTGGGCATTTAATATTTTGGAACCTTACACCCCACAGTGAGGGGTATTGGTGACATAACTTTGTTGGTTAATTGATGGGCTAATTGATTCATAGCAGTGCACATGGGGTGACATGGAGAGCTATATATGGGATGAAATTTTTTGGGGGGACTGATGCCCTCTTTTTTTAAGGTGAAAGTGGGATGTTGGGGAAGAGTTTTAGGTACATTTGGGGAGGTAACTTGGGTAGGAGAGGTTGCTTTTGCAGATAGACAAGACATGAGACAGGGGTGGTGTATGACACATGAGGTAGTAAACACCTTGGACAGGAAGGGTGATTGGGAATTGAAGGACCAAGTGCCCCCAGATGGCAACAGTGGGACTGAGATCCCCACCCGTGGGCAGTCGTCACTGCCGCTTCATGGCTCCAAAGGTAGCTAATGCTGAGGGCTGGGTGCCGGGGCCAGTCTGCCCCTCGAGGTGCACCACTCTGCCTTTGATCTGGTGTAGGCTATCATCCAAGCCATGTTGGATGACCCTGCACACCATACCTGAAACCTGTTTCTGGGTGACAGCCTCCTGTCCGTGCACATGCCCAGGGGGAGTACAGGTCGCATCCCCTGAGGTGGTTCCACCAGAGGGTGTTGCCGGACCAGCAGAAGGCACAGCTCCAGGTTGGGACCCAGACATGCTGGACTCAGTGTCATGGCCAGATGAGATGGGATAGGCAGATCAGCCGGAACCGGCCTAACCAGTCATAATATGGTGTTGAGGTTTGTCAAGGTGTATTGGTTAATCATGAACAAAACATTTCAATGTTAGTTATAACAGCATGCATGGGTATTCCAATTAACCCAGAACAAATAGTATTGCATAGCATATGGAACACAGGCATAAATGGAATAACAGTCATTATTTTAGCAGCATGCCAGTAACCATTGCTGCAAAAGGCCAACAATGGTGGAATTTTAACAAGGTATGTTAGTATGCAGCCATTGACATATATATATATATATATATATATATATATATATATATATATATATATATATATTTATATATATATAACCAATAATACAACACAAGACCCAAATTTAGGTTTTCAGAACAACATATGTGGAAATTAAACCATACCCGAAGTATAAGAATGATAATTTGTGATGTATATAAGGGGTGGGGGGAGAGAAAACCATTCCATTAACAACTGTATAGGTATATTTTTTACAGTAGTACTGCTGAATACTCTACAGGTCTGCCATTACTTTGCATCTGTGTAATCCAAACAAACAAATTCAAACTGCAACTCAGGAAACAAACAAAGGCTCAAGGACACAAAGTCTCCAAAGAGGAAAAAAAGTAAAAACAGGTTTATTACTTTGCAACTAAACAGATACAAAATACAAAAACAGCAACTGTGAAAACCTGTAAAGAACAAAAATGTATAGCAGCTTTTGTGCACAAATAAAGACAGATAAAGACACATTAAATCATTGCATTTAGGTGGACAGAGTGTAACTCTAAAATATGTGATAAAAATGGTGAAAAAACTATGGAATATATATATATATATATATATATATATATATATATATATATATATAAATGTAAATGTTTATATACACATTGTTTTGAGTTACAAGAGTGCTCCAAGTGGACTAAAAGTATGCTGCACTCAAAATAAAATAAAATGTTGTTGTGTCTTTCAGCTTATCCCAGTTAGGGGTCACCACAGCGGAACTCCAGTCCACTAATGTTTGGTAGTGGATTTTTACGTGCCGAGTTACCAGCCCTGATGCACAACCTTCAACGAAGACATGCCCATTCACGCATGCCTCCACACAGAAGATGCTCTAGCTGAGAATCGAACGGGACAACGTCTTACTGTGAGGCAACAATGCTACCGCAGCACCACAAGACATTTTTGTTCTTTACAGGTTTTTACAGTTGCTGTTTTTGTATTTGACTTGTTGCTGATGTCATGTGTCCAAGCTTTGTTACTTAATTACTTATGCAATACCACTGTTTAATGTTTTTTGAAACTACCATGTGGTCTGTATTAAAGTGAGCACTTGTGCTACTGTTGTAGGTCTGAAGAAGTCTTCTAAATTAAGATGAAAAGCGCTTAACTATTTATTTTTGTATCATCTGTTTAGTTGCAAAGTAATAAATCAGTTTTTATTTTTTTCTGCTTTGGAGACTGTGTCCTTGAGCCTTCATTTGTTTCCTGAATTACTTTACATCTACATGTGCCCTATACCTTCTGTAGCACATGCATACCTCTCAAGCTGTCGACATGGCATGGTATGGGCCAAGCTATAAGAACTATATGTACATAACTACAGGGGCTCGTACATGTCAGGGTAACATGTATGATTAACAAGGTGTACCCTGCACTGATGTTGTCTGAGTGTGCTACTGGCATACTTCAACTGGACTTATATCTGTGCCCAAGGTTATTGGCAATACTAATCACTAACTGTGACAGTGTGACACTTGAGTGACATGTATTGTGCACTGTGCATGGACTATATACCTATTCTACTGTCATTCATATGCATGGTAGACATTAGTATACCCTTCATACAGCTACTATAGACATTTCTTTACCTGTAAGTCCCGTGTGGAAATATCTGTTAACAGTAGTGACTGTTTCTATTAATAGTCAGTACTACTTGTCTGTTACTATAAGTATATGTTACTACCAGTCCCTGTATTCAAACCCTGGTCTGTGTGTGGAAAAATAAAAACACATGTATTGCTTATCACACTGAGCTAGTGGACCACTGCTGTGTGTTGGTTGACTGATAAGTGCCTAGAGCTCACCTGCTGACAAAGTCTGACCTGATAATATCGGTCGAGTGTCACAGGAGACTGCAGTGACAGCCAAACATACAAGCATGAGATTCACACATGACAGAGATAGTAGGTGAAGCGTGTTTTAATATTTGGAATGCAGGTGTAGACAATTAACCCCTAGTGAATGTGAATATGTGTGATCTGTACAAACCATATCAGGGTGCTGGGATGTCTACCTGACCCATATACATTTGCAGATGCTCTATTTGCATTCTACAGCTACTGCTGTGTCATACTTGCCTGCATCAGCATACCTACATTCAGGGAATGCATATAGCTGGTATGCAAAGGTTACAAGCAGACAATTCTGATGGAAAAACACAATAATACCTTACACGTTACTATTCAAGGTTCACATGTTAGTGCATCACATATATCAAACTGCATTCTGTCTTTTAGTATAGCTCCACATCTACACTTTAACATAACAGTTCTTTTGCAGCCAAACTTCAGTCACTTCATGGTGTTGTACCCATATTTGCTTTGCAACACCTGTAAAATTAAATTTCTTCAAGAACAGAACAGAATACACACAACAATTGGTAGAAGACATCTTTATTGAAAGTGACATGACACAGTCATTGGTATACATTTAACAAACTTTATTGTACTCCAGTTGCAATAATGCATTCATTCAAAGTGTGCTATTACAGAATCTATGCAATGCTATCACTTTTACCTTCACAAGTTTAACTGCAGTTATATTGTATTTCCTGTAGATCATGAATGGATGTCATTTATTCCCTTCACATTTAGAATATTAGTGTACTTTATTACCAGATAATTAGTATTAATACTTTATACACATGTCATCCATACACATTATTAATATGTTGTTGCAGTACAGCCAGAACAAAATATACCTACTGGCAGTTACTACTGTACTCTTTCTTACTTATATTACTATATAGGGCAAGATATATCTGTATTCACCACACTCTTGGCGCATCCTCACTAGGCATCCTGCATGGGCCTTCAAGTTGTCAGCCTTCTCCTCTGCAGCTTTTGGAAGGGAAACACACCATTATGCATACCTGTCTATCAGATATTCATACTACAATCTGATAAATCACAAGTTGCTATATTTACAAACTTCTGGGGCATTCCAGTCCTAAGTATCTTGGATCCACTGGGCCAAGACCCCCCTTCCTTCACTTCAGGTCATCATAATAATGACACGCCTGCTCATCAGTGCAGGGGATTCCAGTAGCATTGGTGAGGTCACATGCCACATAGTCCCAGGCCTCAGACTTGTATTCAGAGCCCTGGTACTGGCCCTACAGCACTCTGTCACCATGGTGTTTAACAATGAGCCCAACCATGACCCTGGACTCCAACATGCTCCAGCGCTGTGCCCAAAATTATGCTCCCTCTATGACTCCAGCCATAGCTCCTGCAGTGTTAAAACTCCAACAGGTCCTGGCTGTATTCCCACCTGTGCAGCTTAAATAAGGCTATTTTCTCACACTTTGCCACCATTGGACCATTTTTAAAAATGATAACCAAAGCTTAGCAGTGCGCAAACCTGCTAAGCTTAGTTGAGCAGTGCTTAAAGTGGCAACTACTTAGCAATGGTTAGTGGTGTACAAACCCACTTAGCTTAGCTGAGGACTGCTTAAACTGGGAGTCGTGCACACTGCCCAAACCAGCTAAGTGGAGCTGCATGTTGCTAAGTACTGCTAAAACAGGTCCTGTTTGAGCATTGCTTAGCTTGGCTTAGCAGTGCTTAGCAAAATGTAGCTAAGGGCAAACAAGATTTTTACATAATAAAAAATATGTATTGACATTGATAACTGATACTTTATTATTATGTGTATGTATTTTACTTTACATGACCTCACCCTATGTACTTTCATTACTTTACCTTGGGGTGTGACTGTACTGTATTGGACACTTGTTTTTAACTGGAGGTTTTCACCACATATCTCCACTGACACTGAGATTCTGGACCAGCTGCACTAACCTGGTTAACAAATATCAATAAAAATATCAGTAAAAAAATAAAAAATATATATATAAATGTTTTCTGATGAAAAAGCTGAATGGCCTGTCTGTGTATTCAAACCATGCACCTAATGCACACAAAGCCGTAACTCTAACCATTCAGCTAACTTGGCTGTGAGAACTTCAGCTATACATTTCTATATAGAGTTTCGTTATGTTTAAGCACTGTTGAGCAATGCGCCACACCGTGCAAACGCATTCAGCTATGCTTAACTTGACCTTTTGTATAACAATTAAAAGCATCTGGCATCTATTTTTGATGCCTGACATGTGTTTATTGCTAAATGCCGCACCATGCGAACACACATATAAACTTTTTTTTAATTATAATAAAAAAATAAACATCAAAATCAAATTTTCTCATTTAATTTCAGTGCCGTACGGAATTCTGATAGTACTGAGATGTGTTATGGACACTGTAACACACCCCTGTGTGACATATATGAAAACAATTATAAATAAGTGTCCAAGGGCACTTTCTTTAATCTTTTAGTGCTGTACTGCATTTTGACAGTGCAAGGGGTGAGTTACGGACACTGTAACATACCCCCTGTGTGACATAAATGTTAATAAGTATAAATAAGTGTCCGAGGACACTTTTATTAATCTTTCAGTGCCGTACGGCACTTTGACAATACTGAAAAAGCTGAATGGCCTGTCTGTGTATTTGACAATACAGAGGGTGTGTTACACATCTCCAAGCACTGTAACACACCCCCTAGCACTGATGCAGTAACCATGTACATGGCTCTCCCTCAGTAGCATATCTTCATTAATATACAAGGCACACTGCTGAGGGGGAGCTGCAGACACGGACATCATTCACTCTGTGTACGGCTTGCACTATTCCTACATGGAGTTTATTCAATCTGGGGGTATGTGTATTTCTATGTTGAAGGCAGCTTTTTAATTAAAACGGAACACTTAATTATGAAAAACAACCATGGTCACAGATTTTTAAAGGAATCTTTAATGCTTATCAAAAGAAAATGACATTTTCAGACTCCTTTTCTTTGTAACATGTCTTTGTCGTAAACTTCTTTTTAAAAAAGTTTCAGAATGATACATGTAGTTTAAAAGAAAGAAATAGAAAAGTTCTTTAATATGTCAACATTTGTACAAGGATTTTGATTTTAGTACTGTGAACTGAGAGAATTTTTGACATTTACATTTTCACTTCCTATTTCAAGAAACTCATCATTTTTAGCAGTAGTGAAACCTGCTGTTTGATTAAACATAACTCATCATTATGAGTGCCCACGTCCTCACTTTGTGAGACTTAACATTTGACAAAAGATATATACTGAGACCCCATTTTGCTCTATATGAAATAAAATGTAAAAGATGCTATGTCTGAAATAAAGGCTGTGGATTTATTTAATGCAATATAGTTCCCTTCCTGCAGGCACTCAGGAAGAGTCTACATAGACCATTGTGTACTTCATTGAATACATTCTATTTCCCAATATAGTAACACAATAGTTCAAATCCAAAGGAGGGCAGGAAAATGGGAAATGGGAAGCAACATGCTGAGAAGTTATAAGAGATTAATGTAGATACCCTAGAGGAAAGTGAGGCAAGGGAGACATGGCAGAAATGTTCATATGTTCCAGGGGAATGCACACAAATTCATGACAGCAACATTTTAGAAGATGTAGAAGGGTAAGGTTAAGTCTCAGGGGAAATCTTAGTTGAGACTTTTTTTGCACAGCATTGCTTTGATTAAATAATGTTCTTACTGATTTGGTGTGTTCACAAGCAGTACTACCCAGGCAGCTCTTGACACTGATCAGTAAAGTCTGACTTTGGATGTCTGTAAACAAAAGTACACCAACAGCTGTTTGAATCTGCAAAGTGCAAGTACCACAAGCAGATTATTTCCTATAAGTAATTATATACATATTTGGAGGACAGATTTTCAGACAACAAAACATATCCCACAAAAAAACAAGTATTATACTGGTCTTTCTAGGCAGGTTATGTAAAGTTATCTGGAGAAGTCAGTACAGTCTGTACAATGAAGACATTAAAAAAGCTATGTAGCAATTTAATGTGTATAGCCTAGACAAAAAAAGGATAAAGAAACCATCATTACAAAAAAGTTAGCAATCAATAATCTGAGTCAGTGATTGTAAAAATCTTTTGAAAGAAGTCACGCAAGAATGACAGTATGCAATCTGAAGTTAGGTAATGCACAACTGTATATCATTTACTGTTCTCTGTGAGGTAAAAAATGCATCAATCTTGCTTTTGCAGATGATGGCTGATCAGAGTATCAGAATGTTGAGGGAATTCAAGCATTCAGATAAAAATCAGTTCCAGGTGATGAAAATGGCACCAAGGCATTTATCACATGCCAGAACAGACACAGACTTTGTATTTTTGGCTCTTTTTTTTACTTTTTTTTTTTTTTTTTGATCGATTCTTTACTTGTCCAGCTAATGCTGTTATGCAATATTGCCTCTTCCCATGTAAGAACTGTTTTGAAAGTAGTGAAATAAATTCAGGACAGTACAAGTAAAGAAGAAAAATATTTCAGGGAAGCACAATATAAATAATCTGATCTTTAGGTAGGATCAGAAACATCAACTAAAGACAAGGTTTTGAAAGGTAAAGTAGGTTCAGTAACTTTTATTTTCTAGCCACGTTTAGATTTCTGCTTTTGAACAATAATGTGAAATCACTCAAATGAAAAATAAAACAGAATAGCAAAATTCTTCATGCATAGTAGCTGCAATTAATAGCAAGTGGAAACAGAAGAATAATGACTGAGCTTTTCCATTGTCACCTGAAGCTTCTGTATTTTCACTAACTTTCAAACATCAAGACAAGTAATCCTTTTTTAATCCGCAAAACTTTTATTCATTATGAAGTGGAATAATTCACACTAGGGTACTTCTCTGAAGCCATTTGCATAAATGAACTAGTTTTATTACCTGAATATCTCTAAACTACCAGTATGGAGCTTATTGCATGCAGGAAGAGCTTTCTTTATTTATACAGCAAACAGGATGGAGGTACAACTCATCAAAATGCTCAGACATTTTAAACAAGACCTTAGGTATGCTTCTGAAATTGATTATACAAGTAAAAGAAACTAAATTAATGTGAATGAAGACAAAATTAAATAAAGTTGAAAATGTATAGCAGACTACAATGGTGCATTAATGTAACAGTGACTATAACTTTAGAACAAGAATATTGTCTGTACCTAGGACTAGGACTACAAGGCATACAAGAACACAAAATGGTCCAAAGTTCATGCATTTCAAAGCTTTAGCTTCACTTAAAATAATAACTCCAAAATGAATGAATTAAGAACAATATTTTCAATTTTGCAGCAAACTGCAGGCCTGTGTAAACATTTTGCAACACTCTTGTTTAGGATTTCAGCAATATTTGAAAATAGAAGAATATAAAGCTCATGTCAGTTAACAGGGCTGTTCCCAGGTATTTGAAAACTGTACAAAAACATCTGGTGTGACCCACCACCAACAAAAAATGCATTGTCACTTTTTATATTTTACATTGACAATTTAAATCTGCAGCAATCATAATGCACCTGTATCACAGTTATAGAGTTCGCTGCTCCACATATACACATCTTGTATTTCATTTACAGTTCCCATTATTCCACAGGACCCCTATTTGGCTCTGTACACTGCCTACAGCATTTGCAGCCATCTTGCTTGTGCAGGGATAGGACACCCACCTGCACCAGTAGTGTTACAAGACTGAGTACTAATGATGGCAATGCATAGTCATATGCAGGGTTAAGGACAGTTATAGCTCTCTGCCTACTCATGTGTCCCAGAGAAGGGGATTGGTAAATGTGTTAAATCTTTGAGGACAATGAAAACCCTATTTGCATACTGATCTATGCAATGATGGTTTTTGTACATGTTTGGTGTTTGTTCAAGAGAGTAAACAGACTTCACAGAACCCATTGCATGCTAGCAATGTTTATATGACTACAGGAAATAGGGGGGAAAATAAATTTCCCTTACAAACCCCATCACTGCTTTGCCCTTAACAAACTACAATGGCTTGAATTCCCTCAACTACTCCAACTTTCTTAACTACTGATGACACGTTCTCTACTGCACAACCCTGCTGACTGTCTCACTGTCCACTCTCCTATCCCTATGCAAACCCTCACAATCCCTCTGTAGCACTGACCAACTGCTACTCGACACCTACATGTCTAGCAAATCTATAGGCAGCTTACTTAATAAACGCTCTATATTTCAAACATGGAACAAACTCTCAAGCAATATGCATTTTGTTCAATCCTCACTTCATTTTAAAAGACAACTGATGAACTACCTTGCTAACTCTCCCTGCTGTACCTATCACCACCCGACATACTCACCCAGTTGTTAGACCATCACAGTTTTCATATCCTTACTTAAATATAACTTCCATAAATACTTATACTGTAGTCACTCAGCTCTCCTGCTGAGTAGTGCTATACTTAAATCTCATCCTTCTCTTCCTTACCTGCATGGGCATCAGAACCATAAGGCAAGGGGAATAAGTGCCCCCACACTTTTACAGCTGCAAGAAGACCTCTCTCTTGGTATACCAGAAAAATGGAGGACCCAAAACATGTATTCCCATGTGTGCATTGCATGCTAAAGAGTGGGCAGAAGTAACTAAATATGCTAATGTGCATTCAAACACAAGCACGGGCAAACTAACTAGCTTAGCCATCCCTTATCAGTAAGAAGATGATGTTTATGCTGGTTGGTAGAGTTTCCAAGTGCTGCCTGCTGATTGGTAAAGCGATTTAGGTTTTCCTCTTAGTTTCGTACACATTGCCATGTAGACACTGCAGAAGTTACCTAGCTTCTTTCTTATGTGTTCCTCATGCTTCCTTATGCTGTTTGTGTTGCGGTTTTCCTCTTAATATTGTACACATTGCCACTGTTGATCAGTAAAAAGATTTAGTTAGTATTGTAGCTTCTTTTCAGTAAGGAGATTTAGTTGGTATTGTAGCTTCTTTCTTAGAATATCCTGTGTGTGTGTGTGTGTGTGTGTGTGTGTGTGTGTGTGTGTGTGTGTGTGTGTGTGTGTGTGTGTGTGTGTGTGTGTGTGTGTGTGTGTGCCACATGCATGCCTAAAGGTAACCAGATGCAGCACCATCTTTTACCTCCTGTTAGGTCTGATCATGTTACATAAGCTTTGCTGTTTGTTTAGATTGCAGTAGAGGGGGGTTGATGGAGGAACCAAATATGTAGCTTGTGAATCATTTTATTAAGAAATGCCCATATAATTTTAGTCAGATGGAGTGTGAAATGGATCTAGGCAGTTAAGTTGCAAAGTGCCTTGATGTGTATCAAAAATTAGACTGTACTTATATGAGTGTTATGTGAATAGTTTTTGGAACAGTTCCCCTTCATGCATCTGTTTATGGTCTGCTAATCTGAAGTTAAAATGTGTCTGACTGTAGCCAATGCATTAACACACAGTTGCTGCAACATGACTTCAACCCACTTCCTCCACTGAAAGCAAATGGCACGTGCGGATAATTTAGTCTGCTTCTACACAGCTGGCATTTCAGTTCTTAGGGTACTTTGCCATTTGCTTAATTGTGATTCTAATTACCATTTGTTTAATTCTGATTGTAATTAAAGTTAAGGCAGGGGGAGATATAATTTAAGACTGTTGGGGTAAGGTATGATAGCTGTCTATGTAGGGGAGGAGAAAAATGTATATGATCAATAGCAAATAAGCTAAACTGCAAACTCACTTCACCTACAGTAACAGCTGTTTTTATTGCAAATGCAGGAATTTGGCAGAGAAATAGCTGCATCTTTTTAGTTTTCAATGGTAATGAAGTTCACATTCTGTTGTACTGTTGGACATATTGTATAGTACCTGCTCTCAGTGATGAATATTATACATGTTTGCATTTGAATATGTATCTGTTGTTGCATTTGTCTTCTCTGCAATACTATGTCCATAACATCTTGTAACAATGTTTATTTTATATCAGGGCTGAGACTGAAAATTTTCAGTCCTGGCTAACAAATTAAATAAAGCTTGACTTCCATTCTGCAGCACAAAATTGCTCAGCCCTACTTCTATCTCAGTCCTGAGCTCCAAAGTCTGTTTCCTCCTTAAAAAGCACAGGACCACCATACCTCACTTCAGGTATTGTTTTTTTTTGTCTGATTCTCTTTATCCTGTGTGCTGGGGTCCTTTGCACGTTGCCCAGGTAGAATGCAAGGGCAGAAGTATGTTTTTGAGATGTGGAGTAAAATAAAATGTGGAACAATAGGGGTGATCATGAGATTTGTGGGAAAGGCAAGTCAAGGCAGTTAAAAAAAATCCTGAAGGGTAGATTGAGGTCATCGGTCAGATACAGATAACTTATAAGTTTTGTTAAACAGATATTTTTTGTGTGTGTGTAAAATACCCCAGTTAGGTATACCTGGTGGTTAGTGCTACTCAGGCTCAAACCCTGTACCTTAGGTACAAGAGCCTGGATTTTCTACTCATCTCTTGTGATTCAGGCAGTTAAGTCCATAGCTGTCAACTGTGCAGGTTTGGACAGAATATTTGGTTAATACTTTTGGTGTGTTCCTCTTAAAATTTGTGTTTTTCTGCCAAATCAGTGGAAACTGAATTCACTAAATAATGACAGCCCTTTAAGTTTCAGTCTTCCTATTTTCAGGAAACACATGGTAACACAAAACCCTTTATTTTAGCAACTTTCTAAGATTATGCAAGCAATATTTAAATGTGTCCCTGATTTTGGGTCTTTGCCCCCTCCAAATATTTTTTTCCAGATTTCTTGTGCTGCAAAGTTGAGAGATTTAGTTAAATGTCAAGTGAATTTTACAAGCAGATGAGAGCTTCAGGGGAAGAGAAGTTTAGTGTTGCTTATACTAAGTTGCTTGCATTGTTAGTAGCACAGCAAGTAATACACTTGCTTTTGATGCAGGAGGCTTTGAGTTCTACTCCCACAGTATGCAAATGGATCACTGATACTGTACTGCATTGTATCTTAAAGAGAATGGATATCCTCCTTTGAAGGAATTACCTAGTAACTATGAACCTGTTATCAATTTGCCATGCATTCCCTGTTGTAATATTACTAGCATACAATTTTTTTAATGTAACATAGGCAATTTATTCTTCAAGGGCAACAGGCACTTTATTTGTAGATGAAACAATGAAATATAAAGTTGTTTGCTAGCAGCAACTTTTTCCTTAGTTACAGATTCCTTTATTGTTGAACTATTTATATGACTCACTTCATCAAATATTTTACATATTTTCTGGAAATGGGAGATTGTAATGGCAGAAGTTTGAGTGGCCTTTAATGGTTTTAATTTTCTGAAATGGGTAGTTTTGTCATCATTGGTTCATATTTTGTTTCATTGCTTACTAGAAGATTGTTCAAAACTACAAATTTAAAGCACATTCTAACAAGTGGTGCTGTATTATACAAGGAATATAATTTAATACGATCAGGAAGGTGAATCAAAGAACTCATACATGTATGCATGACCCTAAAAATGTGTAAGGCGCCTATGGTTCGAAAACAGCCCAGAGGTAAGCTTAGTCCTCCACTGGCTAGATGCAAAATGAATGTGGGGTTTTATGCTGTTTTAATGAACGTGAGTTTCAAGGGCAGAAAATGTTGCTGCTCATGCTAAGTCTGTTTTCATTGTGAGACAGTATTGTTTGTTTAGCAAATGGCTCAGTGTTTGTCTGAAACTCAAGTGTCTATCATTTAAGTTTTGCAGTCCTCATAAATTTGCCAGAAAATCACACATATGAGGAACAAACCAAAAATATGGCACAACATCAGGGACAGTCAAACATACTCTGATTTCTCAACCTCCTAGGGCAGGAATTGGGAGAAAGTGTGAAAGGCTCAAAATCATGGGCAAATTTTAAGCTTTATTCTTGTCACCAAATCAATGGATGAAGGTAAAAAAAGAGTAAAAGGAAATACCAAAAGGCTTTGGCCTACTAAGTTTGAGATGACTGCAAGCTAGGAGCAGTTATTGAACCCCCAAATGACTTAACCATCATACAGGAAGGTCTGTTCCAAACAATAACTGGTGCCAAAATCATGGATTGAAACCATACTCCAAAAAATACATTATCGTATCCTTTGGGAAGTCATCTACTCCTGGGAACTGGCAAATTAATAATGCACCCTGAGAAATGACCCAGTTGTTTGGCATTTGGGATATTGTGTGTACAGTGACCTAAATTTTAACCAATATGTGCCCAAAGTCATAAGCAAGTCTTTCTGTATTGTACAACTTAAAAAGAAATTAATTGTGACTAGATCTAGAGATGTTATTGTCCCCCTTTACAAAGCCCTCATTAGGTCAATCATTTTGTATAATGCCCACTTTGGCATGAATCTGTCTAGACTCATGCAGCAATTGGAATACTCACAGAGATACCTTACTAAAAGGATACATGTCCTAAACAATAGGTCTTGCATAGACAAACTAAGAGATTTATCACTATAGTCAGTATCCTACATAGTGCTTAGAGGTAACGTGTGTGGCATACAAGGCATCTTCCGACCTAATACAGATGGAAGAAATGAATGTAGCGAAACCAAGAACTTCAAAACCACAGCCAGGAAACGTCACCAGCAGTCCGAATAATAATAGTTGTTCTTACAATCAAATAATCCATGTTATATACTGAAGTAAAGGATCACATTATTAATTTAAATTAATTAATTCAATAACACCATTCCTATTAAAAAGTGTGGAGAATCGTGGATAAAACTGTAATCATATTTAAAAAGGTGTGTGAAACACAGTCTGCCTAAAATTTAAGCATACAAAAAATACTTGTGAAGAACAGTCTTAAGGACAATAACATAAGGGTCATGAAGCCTTTGGTATGTTGCAAGACATCTCCAGAAATGAAGTTAATCTAGTCACATCTAAAATTCATTTTTTGCTCACTGACCATTTACTCCAGGGTGTGATTAATGAAAGATTATTCAACTATCTACATGTGAATAAACCCAAAACACCTGTCATTTTTGGAATTCCGAAAACACATAAAGGGTTGAACCCATTAAAGTTCAGACCTATTGTCTCTGGTTTGTCTTGACTTTACATTTGTAAAGACTCCTGGGACTTTCTCAAAGGTATCCAACCAGTGTTTTATAAGCCAGATTTGTTAATGATCACTATAGACATAGTGGAATTATTCCCAAGCATCCCCGACTGTACTGGGTTAGAATGATTTAACGAGGTACTATCTACTGAGGCTCACCTAGGAAGTAAGGTTACTAATTTGATAACAGAATTTATGGAAATTGTGTTAGAGAACAATTTTATATACTTCAGTGGTGAGTTTACAATTTTTCAACTGACTGGGTCCAATTCATTACTCACTACAAGAGATATTTAGACAACATTTGCATCTTATGGAATGGATCATTGGATCAGTTCTATGAGTTTTTTAACTATTTAAATTCCACTACTCCTTTTTTATCTTTCACCCACAATATTAGTGTAAGTGAATTACATTATCTGGATGTGACCCTATTTAAAGACAATTCCAAACAAACATTCCAATCTAAATTATACAGGAAACCAAGTTTCTCTAATTCCTACCTCCACTTTGAAAGTGGACATCCCTTTTACCAAAAGATAGGTATTATTAAGGGGCAATTTATTCGTGCTTCTAGAATGTGTAGTACACTTGGAGACTTTATGGAAGAATTAGAAATACTGAAAGGACTATACCTTGAGAGAGGTTACCCAGTTTCATTAATTACCAGTTTGGCAGAAGAAATAATATCTGTAAGGGATAGCAAATATCCCCCTTTACTAGGTAAAGGACCTTTCCAGACCCTTGAACATACAGTTGAAGCCAATTCAGCGCTACACAATAGTTTCATTTATACTTATTCTCTCAGTTCTTTTGATATAGAGAACGTGATACGGAAACACTGGCCGGTACTCACGTTACATGATGAACTAAACAACTTAGTTCATTTTGTAAGGAAAAGGGATGTCAACCTTAAGCAATGGTTTGAAAAGAAAAGTATATTAAAATCCACACTAGACAACCACAAACCAAGCACTTTTAAGTGTGGTGCCTGTAAGCAATGCAGTGCTATTTTGAATGACTCGACCTTATTTATTCCATCTAGACAATTCCTCTTCAAAGCTAGTTGTTACTCTAATTGTGCAACCAAGGGGGTTGTCTATTTAGGGGTATGCTTAGTGTGTTCCAGTTTTTATATAGGTAAAACGGAGAGACCCCTTAAAAAAAGGATCTATGAGCATTTTTATGATATATTTAAAGAAAAGGAAACTAATGCCTTTTTTAAACACTCTGTTTCCTGCCCCAACATTTTGTTGAAATTCATTGTATTACAACAAGTAATACCAGATGCTAGGGTTGGTGACTGGGAGACTACACTAGAAAATCGAGAACTTTTGTGGCAAATAAGATTGGACGCTGGTAAGCCACCTGGGCTTAATGACAACATCAATATTAGCAGTGTCCTCAAACTTAGGATGGCTCAACTATAGTTTCAACCTTGGGTCTGAGTTTGTCCTAACTAGGTTACACTATCATTAAAACAAATTTATAAGCACTTTTCATTGTGCAATACATGTACACACATATTTCCATTTATTTTTGCTGTACTATGTGGCAACCGTTTTATTGTTTATTTATTTATACATATTTTTTAATACATTTTTATTGATTGTTCATGTTTTTTATTATCTATTTTTTATTATCTATTCTTATTGACTAAATAATTTTACAAAGATTTTAACACAATATTCGTATTTTTTAGACCATGCCTATATTTATTAAATAACAGGTTATTGAATTTTACACAACTTCATGAACTAGTAACATTACCCTAGTCATGGTTTGTTGTATGTATACACCTCTTAATGTTAGAGGGATAAAATCATAACCATTTCTGGATGCTTGTTTAACGATTTAAGTGAGACATATCAGTGTCTTCAAAAGCATTTTTTGTATGCTTAAATTTTAGGCAGACTGTGTTTCACACACCTTTTTAAATATGATTACAGTTTTATTCACGATTCTCCACACTTTTTAATAGGAATGGTGTTAATATATTAATTTAAATTAATCATGTGATCCTTTACTTCAGTATTTAACATGGATTATTTGATTGTAAGAACAACTTGAAAAAGCTTTACCGAGAAAGCAGCTTATTTTATCGTGTGGTGCCAGATTCTAATAAAGGATTATTATTGACTGCTGGTGTTTTGAAGTTCTTGGTTTCGTTACATTCATTTCTTGGATTTTTTGTTAAGTTCTTCATGGCCGAGGGAGCTGATCCAACTGACTTTGCTAACACTCCTCAATTATTGAGGAACCACTGTGATGATAGTCCGATCACCCATTTGGAATTTAACCAGGTTCTAGCCACATTAACTCAGCTTACTAACTCTCTCAATGCAATGAAGGGCAGTCCACCCTCAGCGTTGCCTGGTAAACCAACTGCACGACAAGAAGAACACTGATTCCACCACTTGATTTGCCGGCTGATTCAGCACAGGGCACAGCGGTTAACCGTGAACAGGGAACCAATATGCAAAGACCACAAACAGGTTTAATAGATTTACCATCACAAAATTTTAATTTTAACGTCTGGACTGAACGACAATTCACATTCAGTCAAGGTACTGTAACACCTAATATAACTAACAACATTGAGAACGATTTCAATATTTTAAGAGACAAGTTGTACACTTATAAAAGCAACCAGTTAGAAATTAATTATCTTAAAGAATGTGTGTCGGTTAAGCGTGTACCAAATGGTCTGCGCTTTTACAAGTTCCCAAACAGCGTACAACAGGGCACACCCTACTACAATAAACTATGTGAAATTTTTGACAGGGCTGGTTTGGAAGTTCTGAATTTAATGACAGCCAAGTATGAGGCGAAAGCTGTTACTCTGCTAAATTAACTTACTGTGTTGAACAATTCCTTGGTTAAAGACACTAACTTTTTATCTGTCAAAATCAACTATGACAATGTTTTTAAAGAGGTGGACCAATTTTGTTTAAAGATTGTAAGAGATTTGATAGAGTATAGAGATGGCATGGCTTACCCTGTTTCTGGTAAGGCAAGAAGGGTTAATAATCAAGTACACAAGTTTGATAATCAAGGTGCTGCATTTGACAAACATGCTGGTTTTCATGCACAATGAGTGAGAGACTGGCAGAAAAAGAAAGGAAAAATTCCTATCAAGATTTTCAACAACCCTCAGACAGGGTGGGGGGGGGGCAGAGATACCACCAACAAGGGTGGAACAACAGATACAAATAGTTAGTTCAGATTAAAGGAGGTTAGATGAATTTTGTTATGAAATAATAGAAGGTTGCACTATTGTCAAAAAAGACAACTTTGTCATTTATAATTACACAGATATGGAGGTGAATCATTGTACCTTTGGGTTACTTACCCAAGGTTTTCAGTTAGTTCCGTTGCGCCCTTTTAATTTAACTAATGCATTTGTTGACTTAAAACTTTTTGTAAGACAGTTAAACTTAACACTGCATTTTAAAAGGCAAGTACAGGTTAAGAACTAACTCACTCGAACTAGTACATTTAATCCTCCTACCCATCCTTCCATCAAAGTATTTGAGGAGTTAGTGGAAAGAGATCTCAGGACTTTACACCACCAGAACACACGTTCACCCACTAACAACTTGAAAGACCAAGAAGTTTTCTTAGTTAACAGTCTTAAGGACAATAATATAAGGGTCGTGAAGCCTGACAAAGGTGGTGGGGTGGTTCTTATGTACAATTCTGACTACGACACTTATCTTTTTGGTATATTGCAAGACACCAACCAATATGAGGTAGTCTCCAGAAATGAAGTTAATCTAGTCACATCTAAAATTCATTTTTTGCTCACTGACCATTTACTCCAGGGTGTGATTAATGAAAGATTATTCAACTATCTACATGTGAATAAACCCAAAACACCTGTCATTTTTGGAATTCCGAAAACACACAAAGGGTTGAACCCATTAATGTTCAGACCTATTGTCTCTGGAGCGGGTAGTATAACTGAGCCACTCGGCAAGTTTATTGACCATGTAACTAAGAATTTTGTCTTGACTTTAACGAACATTTGTAAAGACTCCTGGGACTTTCTCAAAGGTATCCAACCAGTGTTTTATAAGCCAGATTTGTTAATGATCACTATAGACATAGTGGAATTATTCTAAATCATCCCCCACTGTACTGGGTTAGAATGGTTTAACGAGGTACTATCTAGTGAGGTTCACCTAGGAAGTAAGGTTACTAATTTGATAACATAATTTATGGAAATTGTGTTAGAGAACAATTTTATATACTTCAGTGGTGAGTTTTACAAGCAAAAGAAGGGGGTGGCCATGGGTGCTTCCTGTGCTTCACTCTACGCCAACCTAGTACTGTACAGATGGGAGCAGAAGTTCATTTTTTTGACTGACTGGGTCCAATTCATTACTCACTACAAGAGATATTTAGATGACATTTGCATTTTACGGAGTGGATCATTGGACCAGTTCTATGAGTTTTTTAACTATTTAAATTCCACTACTCCTTTTTTATCTTTCACCCACAATATTAGTGTAAGTGAATTACATTATCTGGATGTGACCCTATTTAAAGATAATTCCAAACAAAATTCCAATCTAAATTATACAGGAAACCAAGTTTCTCTAATTCCTACCTTCACTTTGAAAGTGGACACCCCTTTTACCAAAAGAGAGGTATTATTAAGGGGCAATTTATTCTTGCTTTTAGAATGTGTTGTACACTTGGAGACTTTATGGAAGAATTAGAAATACTGAAAGGACTATACCTTGAGAGAGGTTACCCAGTTTCATTAGTTACCAGTTTGGCAGAAGAAATAATATCTGTAAGGGATAGCAAATATCCCCCTTTACTAGGTAAAGGACCTTTCCAGACCCTTGAACATACAGTTGAAGCCAATTCAGCGCTACACAATAGTTTCATTTATACTTATTCTCTCAGTTCTTTTGATATAGAGTTACATGATGAACTAAACAACTTAGTTCATCTTGTAAGGAAAAGGGATGTCAACCTTAAGCAATGGTTTGAAAAGAAAAGTATATTAAAATCCACACAAGACAACCACAAACCAGGCACTTTTAAGTGTGGTGCCTGTAAGCAATGCAGTGATATTTTGAATGACTCGACCTTATTTATTCCATCTAGACAATTCCTCTTCAAAGCTAGTTGTTACTCTAATTGTGCAACCAAGGGGGTGGTCTATTTAGGGGGTATGCTTAGTGTGTTCCAGTTTTTATATAGGTAAAATGGAGAGACCCCTTAAAAAAAGGATCTATGAGCATTTTTATGATATAATTAAAGAAAAGGAAACTAATGCCTTTTTTAAACACTCTGTTTCCTGCCCCAACATGTTGTTGAAATTCATTGTATTAGAACAAATAATACCAGATGCTAGGGGTGGTGACTGGGAGAATACACTGGAATATCGAGAACTTTTGTGGCAACTAAGATTGGATGCTGGTAAGCCACCTGGGCTTAACGACAACATCAATATTAGCAGTGTCCTCAAACTTAGGATGGCTCGACTATAGTTTCAACCTTGGGTCTGACTTTGTCCTAACTAGGTTACACTATCATTAAAACAAATTTATAAGCACTTTTCATTGTGCAATACATGTATACACATATTTCCATTTAATTTTGCTGTACTATGTGGCGACCGTCTTATTGTTTATTTATTTATACATATTTTTTAATACATTTTTATTGATTGTTCATTGTTTTTTATTATCTATTTTTTATTTTCTATTCTTATTGACTAAATGATTTTACAAAGATTTTAACACAATATTCGTATTTTTTAGACCATGCCTATATTTATTAAATAACAGGTTATTGAATTTTTCACAACTTCATGAACTAGTAACATTACCCTAGTCATGGTTTGTTGTATGTATACACCTCTTAATATTAGAGGGATAAAATCATAACCATTTCTGGATGCTTGTTTAATGATTTAAGTGAGACATATCAATGTCTTCACAAGCATTTTTTGTATGCTTAAATTTTAGGCCTGACTGTGTTTCACACACCTTTTTAAATATGATTACAGTTTTATTCACGATTCTCCACACTTTTTAATAGGAATGGTGTTTTGTGACTTTTAACTGAATTACTTAATTGAATATATTAATTTAAATTAATCATGTGATTCTTTACTTCAGTATATAATATTGGTTATTTGATTGTAAGAACAACTTGAAAAAGCTCGGTATTTTACCGAGCGAAAGCGCTTGTTTTATACGTGTGGTGCCTAATACAGATGGACCTGCTGAACATCAGCAAGTCAAATGGCATCAGAAATTCTCAGTCCAGGTATCTAAGCTGAATGTATTATAGAGATTGATATATATCACAGAGGCTACCACTGTTGCAGAACAGAGTATTCATTCAAGTAAAACAAAGCTCACCCCTGGCCATATTCAAATGCAACTTGGATCTAAGGATGGGTAATAGAAAATGTACTCCAGGATTGCACCTCATGCCACCAATGGATAGAGGCAGTTCCTAAATGTTGCATCCCTTACATGGGTCCCCTTAAATTATCTATAGTATGATCACAGTTATTCTCACTAGTGCTAATATACAATTATTAGCCACGGGATAGGTAAGACCAATCAGGAAATGTTAATACAAGCACCAAAAGGGAACTGGCTAAGCTTAAAATATCCTTCAAGTGAACCTATGTTCTGGTAGTAAATATTTTAAAAAATTGCCCTTTTTAGATCAGTAAGTGGCCTTCTCACCCTCCACCCCCCCCCCCATCTTCAACAGCTTCCAACGCCTATGCTTAACTGTTATACTTCCCACCCCTCCCTTGCTCTTCCTATACCTGGCTTTCTATCACTCTCTTGACTTCCCTAAACTTTCCTGCCCACTGCTCTACTTCATCCCTTCTATGTACTACTCCTCTTTCTTCATCTTTCCCAAGTAATTTTAGTCATTAAAGATGTTTAAGAGCATTTGTCTGAAGCCCTTTTTGTAAACCTTCATTTTTACAACAGTTCTCCATCTCTTCTACTTTTTAGCTATTGTTTTTGCTGAATTTTGTGATCTGTTAAATATTCCACTACAACATTAATGTATTGTTTGCTGTATACCCATATTCATTTATAGCATGAACGCATGTAGGTATGTATACAAATTCACATTATTTGTAATATAAACTTTGTTATTGTTATTGTTATTTTTTGTTGTGGAGCTTTTCTCATCAGGTCTCCACTGAAAACAGGCCACTAGACTAGTGGACTAGCCTGGTTAACAAAAGACAAGTACATAAATAAATAATACATAGAATGTAGGTCATTTAACAATCTCCCTCTCATGTGAACAGCACACCAACACTGGAAGGTTATAATGCCTTACACAAATTTAGGCAAGCTACTACACAGATGGGGACTAAAGGTGGAGATGTCTTGATTTACATCAAAAATAAATATACCTCAAGGCTGGTCAGACAGGACAATGCACTTGAGCTTCTCCACATTCAAATCACCATAAGCAAAATGCAATGCCCCTTTTTTGCAAGCTATAGGTCACCACCTATGACCCAGGAGACCCACGCCATGTATTTAAACTTATTGGAAACACTCACTATCCAAACCAATACATATTGATGAGCAGCTTTAATTACCTCATTATTAACCGGGAAATCTATGTGATACCAAATGTACATGCACAGAGATTCATAGATTTTGTAAACGCAAACTCCCTGGGCCAAATTGTCATTAAACCAATCAGGGGTGCAAACATACTGGATTTAGTCCTCACTAATATGAAAGTGTGTTGCACATCCCCTAGTTTAATGTCTTTCCTGGTAAGGTCAGACCACAAAATGGCCTCCATTGTAGTAAACATAAAACCTGCACTCCCAGCAAACCGTAGAAGATTTAGGAACTACTATAAGGCTAATTTCCTGCTATTAAGTTATTACCTGGCAAAATTTCAAGCCTCAATAAACCCTGTGAACACTGCTACCAATGAAGAAATGTTGACAGAAACCATATGCAAGCATGTTAATAGTGACACAGAAGCAGATGTACCCACCAGGGAGAAGTACAGAACTAATTGAAAAGCAAACCACCCTGGTGGAATCAAAAAATTGATAGGCTGTATAACAGAAGGAAGAAAATCATGGGAAAAATTAGAAAGTGCAGCAGCCAGCAGGATAAAAGTACTCTCATCAAACTAAACAAACAACTCAGAGGACAAAGAAAGTCTACCAAAGTCAGCAGGATAAAAGTACTCTCGTCAAACTAAACAAACAACTCAGAGGACAAAGAAAGTCTACCCAAGCCAAATTTGAGGTAAATTTGGCTTCCCTGCGAAGGACAACCACTAGGCATTTTTAGCTATGCCCACAATCTCAAAAGCAACACACAATTGTGTGCAGAACTCATTATAAATGGTCCCACCTCTACTGAGACAGAAAATGTAGCAAACCTACTGGCTGACAAATTCATCTCCAATGTTACACCTCTCTCCCCCTCAACCTTCCATCAGGAAATACTTTCAAATATAACTCCCCTGGCTATCACCAGGGAACAGGTCCTTAATGCTCTCTCCAGTGCCATGAACACTGCATCAATGGGTCCAGACAATACCCCAGAATACTTTCTAAATAGCATGAAACATAACATATAAGGCTCCTGGAATTGCTATTTAACTGTAGCCTCTAAACAGGCTTCATGCTTCATGAATAGAGAACAGCAATATTCATCCCTCTGCACAAGCATGGGCCAACTACAGACCCTGGAAACTATAGACCTATACATCTCACTAGTCTCATATGCAAAGACATGTCCCTAGATTCAATAAACTCTGTGCAGAAATAGTGCTATTCCTGCAGGGAGTGGTTCATGTCCTTGTAGCATTAGCATTAGCATTAACAGCAGCGTACCTTGCATATTCATGAAGGTGCGCTGCTATTAAGGTTAAACAGACACGAAAAGTGAACGAGTGCAGTGGGCATGTTTAAGTTATGCACGGACATCAAACATGCCCTCTGCACTCAGAATGTGCTGTACAGCACTTTCAAAAGTATTTCCGTGTCCATGGACACTGAACTGTAATTAAAATGAGTATTTCAGTGAATGTGGACACTGAAATAGCTAGGGGAGCAAGAAAGCAATTCCAGGGTTTTGTGACAGGTTCTGTCAAACACCCCCTGTATTGTAAAAGTGCTGTACAGCCATAGCCCCATACCTCACAACCTGTTAAAGCAAGAAATCTGGACAAAGGCACAAATAATGGGGGAAAATAGGGCCACTTTTAAAATATTGCTCTTACAAACTTAGAAAGTTTATAAAAAACAGATGATGCATTAGCATGAATTTTCTGAAGGACAGAAGTCTGAAACTCAAATGTATGCCATTATTTCCTGACTGCAGTCCTCAATGACTTGCCAGAAAACCACAAACTGATCCAAAACAGGCCAAAAATATGAGACAAAAAGCTGGACATTCTGTGAATATGTGTATAGTTAAGAGGTTTGCATAGCCTTCAACTGTACAGCTTTCTGCAGAATGCCCAGATGCCTGCCTCACATACCTCTTAACCTCCTAAAGCAAGAATGCTGTACAAAGCCATAAATAATGGGGGCACAAAGGCACATAAATAGGGGCATGTTTTAAATAGCGCACTGACAAACTCGAAAGCTGACAGAATAAAAGGTTTGCAGTAACACGGACTTGAAGACTGAAACACAAATGTCTGCCAGGTGAAAGAGCATTACGGGCAAAGGCCTCAACTGTACAGGTGTCTGCAGAATGCCTAGATGCCTACCTCACATACCTGTCAACATCCCAGAGTAACAAAGCTATACAAGGCCATAAATAATTAAAAATATTTATTTTTCCATTCCAAGGTATGTTTAAGCATAGCTGAGTGGGTGTGCATGTTATGGCCCTCTGCCCAGCACTGCTTAAATACCACAGAGGAGATAAATAAAAATATTAAGCTAAAATTATAATACTGGGATAGCGTAATGGTTAGAGTCCTGGCTGTGTATGCAGGTGTTCATTGTTCGAGTACCATAACAGGCATTTCATTTTTAAATAGGAAAGCAGTGTTAAAATGTTTTTTTAAATGATGTAGTAATTGATATCTGTCAACCAGGGTAGTGTAGCTGGTCAAAAATGTAAGTGTGAGTGCATATGACATGTGAAATCACCTATGTACACACAAGTGTCCCATACAGTATAGTCACACCCCATGGTAATGCAATGAAAGCACATAGAGGGATGTCATGTAAAGTAAATCATATACACTTACTAATATGTCAATAATGATTAATTAAGCTATTATCCTGATATTTTAATAAAATGAAAAGTGAGCAATGGTTAGCAGTGCTCAGCTATGTTTAGCCAGTGTAAGCATCACTTAAATGTGAATCCTAAGCAGCAGTCAGCTCAGCTAAACAGATGTGCGCACTGTTAAGCAATGCTCAGAAATTACCCCTTTAAGCACTGTTCAACCCAGCTTAGTGGGTTTGCACATTGCTAAGCTGTGCTCAGCAGTTTTTATATTGACCAATTATGGCAAAGGGCGGGAATATGGCCTTATTTAAACCGCACAGGTGGGAACACAGCCAGTACCTGTTATAGATCAACATGTGCAGGAACCATGACTGGTGTAGGTGAATGTTCACGCTTTAGGGTGCAGCGCTGGGGCATCATGGAGTTCAGGGTCATGGCTAGACTCCTTATAAGTAACCATGATGAGAGACTATTGCAGGGCAAGTGACAGGGGTACCAGTATAAAGTGGAGGCCTGGGACCATCTCGCCCTTGATCTCGCCAGTGATACTGGCATCACCCGAACTGGTGAGCAGGTCTGGCACCACTATGCTGACTTAAAGCAGAGGAAGGGGGCACTCTTAGACCAGTGGATTCAAGATTCCAGGGACAACCATGCTCCAGCAGTTTGTAAATATCCCAGATATAGGTGTACCAGATTCTAGCCTGAGGATGTGATAGACAGGTATGCATAATGTTTGTTTTTCTCCCCTACAGCTGCAGCAGAGAGAGCTAGTAACATTAAATCCATCTGAACAGACTTCTGAGGCTGCACTGACAAGCTGGTGAGTAAAAATCTATTTTGCAGTATATTGTGCAAATAACTAAGAAGGAGTACATTGTGTAGTGCTAGTAGGTATACTGTTGCTGTGTTAACTGAATTAATAAAGTATGTCTGACTAAGATTGATATGAGATAAACAACTATAACAGAAACTGGTGTGTATACTCTGGTATGTTGTTGTAGGCATATATAATGTATACAGGTTCTTCAGAGCAAATATGGCTGTGACAGCATACATTAATCAAGGTCATTCTGTGAACCAGCTGTTAAGAAAAACTGTAGATGGTGGAGCTGTAAAACAAGATACAAATGAAATGTGAAATATATGCTGCACTAAGCTCTGAACCCTGAATAGTAATGTGTAAGGTATCAAAATGTGTTCCATGCAGCACTGCCTTGTGCTAACCTTTGCTTTCCAGATTGTAGTAAACCAAAGGATTAATGCACAGTACACTATCTGTCATGCATGCATTACAGTATTACTAGTTCAGACTGTCTAACCAAGAGACTAATAGGCAGAAACCAGTAAAACAATAGCCGATGTTCCCCAGTCACTCAGTGTGATGAGAAATAGCTTAGTTGTTAATTTTGCATACCCAGGCATGATTTGAATCCAGGTAGTGGTACTATGATGTGTGCATATCTAAACACAAGGAATAAAGAATAAATGTAAAAACAGTCAGGTAGTGTTAACAGATCTTTTCCCTCAGGTTTTACAGGTAAGGAAATGTTGGTAGTAGCTGTATGAAGGGTATTCTAATAAACTGTGTACAACTGTTCAACTGTCCCACCACATGCCTGCAAATGACAGAAGGATAGGCACATACAACATGCACTTTTCACGATACATGTCTCTCAAGTGTTACGCTGTCACAGCTAGTGGTCACTGCTGCAAATAACCCTGGACACAGAAAGGAAACCAGTTGAAGTATGCCAGTGGCACACTCACATAACAGAAGTTCAGGGTACACTTCCTGTGCAAGATATGTAATCCTGACATGTACGAGTTCCCTCTAGTCATGTACCCAGAGTTGTTACGGTTTGCCCCATACCATTCCAGGCTGACAGTTTAATAGGTATGTTTATTCTACAGAAACTATGGGACATAGGTAGATGTAAAGTGAGGGCAGAACCACAGAGTACTGAGCAGTACTGTTGTGGAAAATAGAAGCATAAACAGTTGTTAATAGACTTTTTGTCTCTCCACTCACCTCTCACCTGCATCAATAATTGTTATTCATATACTATGGGTATGTTGTTATCCAAACCTATTTTTGGAACTTGTGTTCTATTATTGTTCATATATTTGATCAGTTACATGTTAACATACCTTGTTCAAATACCATTGTTGGTGGCCTATTGCCGTCAATGTTACTGGCATGTTGTTACGTGCATACTGTTGTTCCATTTATGCATGTGTTCTGTTTGCTATACAACTGGTTCACATCTGTTTTATGGGATTAATTGGAATACCTGCCCATGCAGTTATAACTAATCTTGAAATGTGTTGTGCATGACTAACCAACATATTTTGTAAAACCTCAACACCATAGCACGTTTGGGAAGGCAGATTATTGCGGATCTGCCTGTTCCACCTCATCTGGCCATGGCAGCAGGCCCCAGCATGTCTAGGACCCAAACTGAGACTTCCTCTTCCTTTGATCCTGCACCACCTTTGGGTGGAACCACCTTAGGGGATGGGTCCCATCCTCCCCCTGGGAGAGGATGCAGACAGGAGCCTGTCACCTGCAGTCAGTTCCAGGATGTGGTGTGCAGCACCACCCAAGCAGAGTCAGGTGGGTAGCTGCGCCAGATTGAAATTCAACTGGTGCACCTCAAGGGGCAGACCACCCCTCCTGTCCAGCCCCCAACACAGCTACCTATGGGGCCATGAAGGAGCAGTGGTGACTACCCATGGGTGGGGACCCCAGTCACACTGTATCCATGTGGGGGTTCATGGGCTTTGGATACCCAATCACCCTCCTTGTCAAAGGTGTTTACCCCCCTCATGTGTCATATTCTGGCTCTGTCTGTTGTTTTGTCTGTCTTGTCTGTCTGTAAATGCAACTTATCCTACCCAACGTACCTCCCCAAACATACCTATAGCCCTTCCCCAACATCAAACTCTCACCTTAAAAAAGGGTATCTGTCCCACAAAAAAATTGCCCCATACATAGCTCTACATTTTTCCCCATGTACAGTGAAAGTAATCAATCAACCCACAGATTATTCTGCAAATGTTTGTCACCAACACCCCTCCTTGTGGGGTGTGAGGCTTTAAATTCCAAATTTTACACATTATTCACAGCTGTTGCTGCTGAAGAAATGTAGAGCTATGGTGCTTTCCTACACCCATCCTGCACAACCCTAGCTGGTTTTCCAAATGTTTTACCCCCTGTTTTCCCCCATTTCACCACTTTCCTATCACTTTTTTCTTTTCTTTAATGAAAATTAGTGCAGGTGTAAGCAAGAGTAACTGTCTCTTAGCATCGCTTAGCTTCAAGCAATACTGTGCAAACCCACTTACAACTGCCTTAACATGCTTTAATCACTCTGTCTTCACCAGCCCTTGTTCTGCCCAGCAACAAAACAATCAGCCCTGCCAAGTCTTGAAGCTGGGATGCTGTACAATCAGAGCAATGTACCACTACACCATCTGATTTGTGGGAATCTGTCATGTTTTTGCAAACATATCATGCATTCTGGTCATTTAACATCAATTAAAAAAGTCACCACTTCCAAATCTGGAACCCAAGACCCTGGGCACGACAACCACAACAACATACCCCTACACCATCTGAGCTGCAGGAAAGTGCAATGATTTTACAAACATATCATGCACAACAGTCATTTAACACTGGGGAGAATTACATATCCCTATTGGCCCTAGGGGCTATATAGGCCTAGCCAAAGGTACCCTGGCTTTCGCCACGCAAGAAAATTATTTTCCTGTGCCACTGTCGAGCAGAGCCACAGAAGTGATACCTGGGGTGAATTTCCTATCTCCCATCCAATCATCAAGATTATTCTTGAACAGTGCTAACGAGGAGCTTTGTTTGATATAGATAGGTAATTTGTTCCAGAGTATGGGAAGTCTCTGGGACAGGAATCTATCCCTCCAGCATGTTCTGTTTATTGTGGTGACAAGGTTTAGGTCCCTAGAGCATGTAGCTCATAGGGATTGGGATTTCTTTAAGTGGAGCATGTCTAAAATCTTTGGGTTTGACATAGCTTTGTGTGTTAGGCAGAGATCGCCTCTGAGTAGGCGATATGCCACAGAGTAAAGCTGCAATTTTTTGAGACGGTCTGCATAGGGCATCTCTTTGAAGCCGATAATCCTCTTTGTGAGGTATTTCTGTGGACTTTCCAGTTGTTGTAGATGTCTTGTGAGGTAAATACCAAAAGGGGCATTGTACTCTATAATGGGTCTAATGAGTGACGAGTAGAGGGGAACAATGACCTCTTTTTTTCCTGGATGAAAAACCTTTTGTGATGAGGTGTGCCACATAGAAGGATTTCCTGACTACTGTGCTGATGTGATTATCAAAGGAGAGACTACTGTCCACCTGTGTCCCAAGGTCTCTTATCACACTTTTGGTGTTAAGTAGACTACCACCTATGTAGTAGTTCATAGGTACTGAGTTTTTACCAAAAGGAATAACAATGCACTTTTTGGCATTGAGCTTGAGGCCATGGCTTTGACACCAGGCATCTGTCTCAGCAAGGCCCTTTTGTAGGCTGTCCACATCTTTTGGAGTTTTGATTATGGCTCCTAGTTTGCAGTCATCTGCGAACTTCGTTAGCCAAAGACCTTCTGTATATATATTCTTACATACAAACATGCACACACACACACACACACACACACACACACACACATATATATATATATATATATATATATATATATATATATAAATATATATAAAACTAATATATACTAATATATATATATATATATATATATATATATATATATATATATATATATAAAACTAACCTCTTAATGCAAGACATCTGCAAAAAGCTCAACAAAGTGGGGGGATAAAGGGAAAACAATAGTGACATCTTTGAAATATGGCTGTCGCACGCGTAGAAGTCTGCTAAAGTGGCATGGTTTGCTTTAACATACAATTCCAGATAGATTCCAGGTCTGAAACACAAATTAATGCCATTATTTACTGATGTCAATGCTCACTGAAACACTAAAGGTGGAGGCGTGTCCATATTCATTAAGGATATCCACACCTCCAAGCTAGTTGCTCAGCATAATGCATCTGAGACTATCCAAGTGCAACTAACTCTGAGCAAGACCACAATCCAAATTGTAACTTGCTACAAATCCCCCACCATGCCTCAGGATTCCCACTCCTCATTTCTTGATATACTGGGAAATATTAGGGTGCAACCCAATATCCTAATAATGGCCGATTTCTACTACCCCAGCATTAACTGGGAAAACTATTCATATACCAACTCTTTTGTTCAACGTTTTCTGGAATTCATAAATTCCAACGCCTTGAATCAACTTATCCATACCTCTACCAGGGGCAGCAGTGTCCTAGACCTGGTCATTACCAACATGGGCGACTGGTGTTCCACACCAGAGGTCAATTCCTCATTGGTCAGATCTGACCACAAGCTAATCAGCCTAGACATCCACATCACTTCCCCACCCCCCATTAGGGAAACCACCATAAAAAATTTCTCCAAAGCCAACTTCACGTTTCTTAAGACAGAGGTGGCAAACTTCACGACATCCATGCAGATGGACAATAGAGGTACGACTGCTGAATCCTACACAAATGCACTTTATAAGCACTTACACAAGTGCATGGATCATGCTATTCCTAACAGAACCAAGATGCTATCCTCCAAAAAAAGGAAGCCAATCTTGTGGTCCCCTGCCATAAACAAACTCTACAACAGAAGAAAGAAAATGTTGCAAAAAGGAGTAAAATCCCATGAGTGACAATGATTACATGATAGAATGTGATTTGTTAAAATCTATGTTCCTCAAGAGAGGGTACCCACTAAGTTTCCTTGAACACATCTTTCATGAGGTAAATACTAAAAGGCTGTCAGGGTATTTTAGACCTATTGTACACAAAGGCTATGAAGCAATACATAATACATATTTTGAATAGCCGACTCAAAAGAGGGTGGACCCAACTCTTGATACAGATACAAGATTTCTTGTTGCCTATTCTACAGATTCCAAAAACATTAGGGGCATTCTTTTTAGGAATTGGACCATAATTTTTGAAGACAATGGTCTTAATAAAATAATGGAAACAGCACCACAATTCACGTATAGGTGGGGACCAAATATGAAATGCCTGTTAGAGAAACAGAGAAAAATATGTAAGGGCAGTTTTGGTATGGCAAAATGTGGTAGCTGTCCTCAGTGTAAATTTATTAAAATGGGCAACAAACTTTGTATTAGGGACAGAACATACAACATAGAAGGCAAATTTAACTGTAATACCAATGGGGTGGTCTACATAGCCTTATGCGAGGGATGCGCATCATACTACATTGGCAACACCGAAAGAAAAATAAAACAAAGGCTATACGAACACCAGTACAGCATACATAAACAGATGACTACAAATGCGTTGGCGAAACACATTTTAGATTACCCCACTCACAAGTTTGTGTTTGCAGTAATACAACAGTTAGAACATAATATACGAGGAGGTCCATGGGAACTTAAACTTGAGGAATGTGAGCTTATGTGGCACGTTCGCACATTGGCCCACATACCCCCTGGCCTTAACGAATATGTATCAATCAAATGCCTTTTAAAGCTTAAAGAACTTGCTAAGTAGTGCCTTTAGCTTGGAGTCCAGCACTTTAGTTTTTCTAACTAAGTGTATAAGTATATTTTACATGCCTTTCTACAGTAAGTGTCACATTGGCCTTTGTTTGCCTACCTACAGTTAGTGTCATATTTACCATAAGGTTGCATTTATATATACTTGTCTACTGGACCATGTTTTTTGGTCTCTTATTCACACACACACACACACACACACATATATATATATATATATATATATATATATATATATATATATATATATATATATATATATATATATATATTCATGTACATAAGTTGCATTTTTAAATGTCTAAATAATTAAGTAAAAATCATGCAGTTTTCAATTTTTATTTTTACTTTATAATTATTCACACTTGTATCAACTGTGTTTAGCTCCCCTAGTATTTTAGCTGAAAGGGTATTATACCTTGTTAAATTTTAATTTTCAACTTATATTTTTATTATATGCATCTGTTTATGCATAGGTTTTTGATATGTTTTGAATATGGTTTTAAGTATATACATTGTAAATGGAGAAGATATTTTGTATAAGTTGAATTGTTTGCTGTTGCCATGATGGAGTTAGATGTTTTTATAACCCAACATGAATTAGTGAATGTATTTTACTGATGATTAATTTGTGATTGGCTTAATTGTATCCACTTGTAAGTGTATAAAGTGGTTAATTGTTGCCTTTTCATTTGTCTGATGAAGTTGGAGCATTGCCTCTGATGAAAGCGCTCACAATAAATAGTGTGGTTTGGAGTATTTACAGCCTGCTTGCTTTTTTGTTATTTTACTAAAATCCCATGACTGGAAGAACTCCCTGGTCAGCCTCAGTAAGAAGCTGAGATCCCTCATAAAATCCCCCAAAGCTAGTTATGAAAACAAAATCACCACTGATTCTAAAGACAGCCACAAAACATTCTATAGCTATGTCGAGAATCTGAATGGCAACACTCAGATCTGCTCTGAGTTACAGCACAATCGCACTAAATATACCAAACCAACTGATATTGCCAAATCTTGGCAGATTGGTTCAGTGCTAACTTCACCTCCCCTCACCCCCAAAAGGGCCCATCTTTATACCAGAAGAATGTAAAGTTCCTGTAATCAAGGCTGCACATGTAAAAGCCACACTCTCCAATGCCAAGAACACAGCATCCATGGGACCTAACAACATTCCAGGTTGTGTTCTATATGAACTACAGAATGAACTGGCACCCCACCTAAGCACCATGTTCAGTCATAGCCTCACCTCAGGATTGGGCCCACTGAATGGCACACAGTGACGGTTATCCCATTCCACAAAGGGGGAGCCACCACAGACTATGGAAACTACCACCCCATTAGCCTAACAAGCCTGGTCTGCAAGGCCATGGAACATATCATCATGAAACTTATAAAAAAGACATTGGTAATCTAAAGATTCTTGACCCCACCCAGTTCGAGTTTTTAAAAGGCAGATCATGTCTGCTAAACCTGATTGACATCTTTGAAGCAGTCACCAAAGCTGTAGACGAGGGTAAGGTGGTTCACACAGCCTATCTAGATCTCGCCAAGGCTTTTGACATCCCCCCCACTATGGTATTATAGATAAACACACTAAACTAGGTATAAATCCCTATGTCACACGATAGGTTGCCAACTGCCTCACTGACAGAACCCACATTGTGAAAGTAGCAGACTCCAAATCCGACTTCAGACCAGTGACAAGTAGAGTACAACAGGGTTCATTCCTGGGTCCTGTCCTGTTTGGTATCTACTTTTCTGAAGTACAGGCTAACACAGAAGGTATTTTGCTAATGAAGTTCACAGATGACTACAAACTAGGAGCCATAATTGAAACTCCTAACGATTTGGACATCCTACAAAAGGGCCTCATTGAGACAGATGCCTGGTGTCAAAGCCATGGCCTCAAGCTCATTGCCAAAAAGTGCATTGTCACCTCCTTTGGTAAAAACTCTCTACCCATGAGCTACCACATAGGTGGTAGTCTACTTAACACTGAAAGTGTGATAAGAGACCTTGGGACACAGGTGGACAGTAGTCTCTCCTTTGATAATCACATCTCCACAGTAGTCAGGACATCCTTCTATGTGGAGTACCTCATCACAAAAGGTTTCTTATCCAGGAAAAAAGAGGTCATTGTTCCCCTCTACTCATCACTCATTAGACCCATTATAATGTACAACACCCCTTTTGGTATGTACCTCACAAGACATCTACAACAACTGGAAAGACCACAGAAATACCTCACAAAGAGGATTACCAGCCTTAAACAGATGCCCTATGCAGACTGTCTCAAAAAACTCCATCTTTACTCCATTGCATATTGCCTACTCAGAGGTGATCTCTATGTGAAACCCAGAGCTGTTGGACATGCTCCACTTAAAGAAATCCCAATCCCTCTGAGCTATATGCTCTAGGGACCTAAACCTTGTCACCACAATAAACCGAACATGCTGGAGGGATTGATTCTTGTCCCAGAGACTTTGCATACTCTGGAACAAATTACCTATCTATATTAAACAAAGCTCCTCATTAGCACTCTTCAAGAAAAATCTTGATGATTGGATGGGAAATAGGAAATTCGCCCCGGGGATCACCTCTGTGGATCTGCTCAACAGGGGCACAGACACAAAATGTTTTCTTGGGTAGCAAAAGCCAGGGTACCTTTTTGGATATTCTTTTGTAGGCCCTAAGGCTGATAGCCTAGTACCTACCTATGAACCTATGAACATCATCCCAGTGACTTCTCAGAAAACCACAACTGTCATGGGCAACAGACCAATCATATGAGCCACGCATCTGGACAGTGTCTAGACATCTGGACAGTGGAGAAGTATGACTGCAGTCATGTAACAGAATGGAAAAAACCATGACAGCTGCCAACCATGACACCCAGCACCTTCTGGACCACAGTAAGACCAATACGACACTACCCCAAATCATCTCTGAGCAATTACCCATGTATATACAAATATATTATGCAGTACAGGGATGGAACTGTAGGTAAAAGCAGATAGTCATGCAAAAAATGTCCACCCACAACCATTTGCACCACAGTCACAGCAACATACCTATACCCCAAATGAACTCTAGAGTAGAACTGTTTGAACAAACATATCCTGATTGCCAGTCACACACCACATATACTGGCCCAACTCACAGTGTGCTGGGAATCCTGAGGTGTTATAGGACACTTCTCTGTCTGTCCCTACAAACAGACACACCTGATAGATCACCAGCAACTGTAACAGCATGAACAGTCAGATAGAAAAAGCATCTATGACACTCACATCTGCTACTCTCCCAACTCAGCCCAACAAACATCTACACACAACATTGCTACACAATCTTGGCAGTCTGTTCACAATGGCCAGACATACATAATTCTCATATGTACAGAGTTCCACAGAATGTCCATGGTGTGAGACCATATTCATGGCCACTGCCACTTACCACTTCCAGGAGTCTGCAAAGTCAATGGGATGATACATGGAGTGCAGTCACTAAATAATGATATCACATACCTCTGAACCTCTTACTGCAAATATCTAGACAAAGCATGACATACTTGGGGGCAGTGGGTCTGAAAGAGGGACATATCTCACATAATGTGTTACAAACTGAAACAGTTGCTGGTGTCACAGGCTTTGTTGTAACATAACATCCCTGAAGGATATGATGTCTGAAACACCAATGGATGTCAACAATTACTGACTACAATCCTTACATTATTCTACTAATTCCACAAAAACAGATGTCTGAGGAACAGACCAAACATAACAGGCAAACATTGGGGCAGTCTGTGGACATCAGGACAGTTCAGAGGTATGTCAGAGACATATCACTGTCAAACGTTGTCACACAGAAAATGCATGTCCAGATGAACCCTGTTAATCTAGCAACCCTCTATGTGTATAAAAGCACTACTGACTTACAATCTGTACCCAATTCTGGAGCTTTGTCCCCCATGTTGTTGGGCTATCTTCACATGTCCTGTCCTGAGAGGTATTCCCACCTACTGTCAGTGAAGCTGTAGCTGCCACACCTCCATAATGTCCTCCACACAGGCAATGAAAAGGAGCAAGTCCCACATGAATGACATAATTATAGCATTCTGTTGCTATGGCATTGGCAAATGGAAAGACAACACAGTTGTTCTGGATACAAGTGGGAGACACCACTTGGTGCACAGGCTGTCACCTGCTCATCAGCAGAACCTACAAAAGGCAGGCCACTGTCTATGGAACACAGGTCTCAACCCATCTACACAAAGACAGACTGCTACTACACAGACATAACCATTTGCATTGTTGTGAGGAAACTCTTGAGTACTATAACAGGTATGTCAATCATGTAAGCTTGTAATGAAATGCAGAAGGGGGATGCAATGATGTCAAATGGAACATTAAACACTAGGCTGCAACAAGACCTGCTGGACTCATATGCTGCATGTGCATGTACAGCACCTGCCTCCTCCCCTCATCATCAGAAACAGGTCCATAATGCCCTCTCAAAGGCAACACACAGAGGTCTCCATAGGCCTGATACCATCCCTGGCTGCATCCTACATGAACACAGGCATGGGCTCTCAGATTCATTCTGCATTCTAGTCAATCACAGCCTGAGCACCGGGGTCATTCCATCTGCACAGAGGACAGCCACAGTCATCCCTATACACAAAGGCAGAGCAATCCACTGACCTAGCCAATATTGTGCACATCAGCCTAACTAGCCTGCTCTGCAAGGGCATGGAAGGGAATATTAAGGACATTATGAACAGGGACATTGGCAACATCAAAAAGACTGGGCCCACACACCATGATATTGTCAAAGGGAGGTCAGGCCTGTTAAACCTGGCCAGCCTCTCTGAAGTGGTCAACAAACATAGGGATGAGGGGAAGATGGTGAATAATGCCTCCCTTTACCTAGCCCAATCCTCTTACACTAATCCCCAGGCAGACAGGATACATACGCCTACACAGCTAGGCACCAACCTGTAGGTTACCAGATGGGTAGCTAACTGGCCCAATGATAGAGTGGAACCCACCTCTAATAGTAGATTTATCCACAATGGTGTACCCCAATATTGGTCTGGGGACCTCTACTGTTTGAGATATACATATCTGAGGAACAGGACAAAAGCAGTGTTCTGTGTCTGACCAGGTGTACAAATGCTTGCAAGCTTGGCCACTGTCTTACATTCCCCTACTGATACAAGCATCCCCCAAGAGGCAATCACCCAATTACTGACTGGTGCAGGAAGTATTACCACAAAATGAATGCCAGGAGAGGCATCATTCCCCCTGCTGTGGCAGATGTCATCCACACTAAGTATGACAGTAATAATGGACTGAGCATGCAATCAGGCATGAGATGACTTGTGCACAGAGGTTAGTAGCAACCTGACAATTTCTCACCATGTTGGCACCATTGTATGGAAGGCCATCTACATGGCCCACCTCACAAATATGGGTATGTCATAGGTAGGCCATAGGTAGATGTAAAGTGAGGGCAGACCTCTACAGTATTGTGCAGTACTGTTGTGAAAAAATAGAAGCCTATGCAGTTGTTAATGGACTTTTCTTCTCTCCCCCACCTCTCATCTGCATCACTAATTATTATTCATATAGTACGGGCATATGTTTTTGCAAAACCTAATGTTGAGACGTGTGCTCCATTATTGTTCTTATAATGAATTGGCTGCATGTTAACATATCTTGTTCAAATACCATTATTGGTGGTATGTTGTCGTCATTGTTACTGCATGCTGTTACAATGCTTACTGTTGTTCTGTTTGCTATGCAACTGATTCACATCTGTTGTTTCGGGTTAATTGGAAGACCCATGCATGCTGTTAAAACTAATATTGAAATGTTTTGTTCATGACTAACCAATATATCTTGGAAAACCTCAACACCACAGCACATTTGGGAAGGCCGATTCCAGCGGATCCACCTGTCCTCCTCATCTGGCCATGGCACCAGGCCCCAGAATATCTGAGACCCACCCTGGAATGTCATCTTCTGTAGGCACTGACCACCTGAGCACAGGCATGGAGATGAGTCCGTCATCCACCGTTAGTTCTGGGTTATGGTGCACAGTGTCATCCACTCTGAGTTGGGTGGTCAGCTTCTCCAGATGGAGGGTCACCTGGCACACCTTGAGGAGTAGGCTGCCCCTCCTGTCCAGCCCCCAGCACAGCCACCATGGGGGCTGTGAAGGTGCAGTTGTTTCTACCTGAGGGTGGGGATGTCAGTCCCACTGTATCCATATGGGGTTTCATTGGCCTCTGATTCCCAACCACCCTCCCCGTCCAAGGTGCTTGCCCCCAACATGTGTCATACACTGCCGCATCTGCTGTCTTGTCTGTCTTGTCTGTCTCCCTACCCAACCTAGCTCCCCAGACACACCTACAATCCTTCCCCAACATCCCATCTCACCTTAAAAAAAAAGGCATCTGTCCCCAAAAAATATAATCCCATACATAGTTGTCCATTTTGCACGTGTCCACTGGACACATGTAATCCAGTCCAACTGGTTTGAAAACACATTTCTGTTGTCCTCATCCCTCTCTCTGGGGTTTGAGTGTCCAAATTCACCTTGAAATTCTGTACAAATGCACAGCTGTTGCTGTTTTAAAGAAATGAGTGTGGGTGTCAGTGGGAGTAAGTGGGAGTAAACAGGATTAAGCGAGTTGAGTGATGCTAAGTGAAGCCAAAACTGATTAAACATCTCAACGGCTAACCATATTTTGGCATCACTTAGAATCGCACAGCCCGCTTAAAGCCACTTAAAACTGCTTTAATCACTCTGTTTCCATCAGCCACTGTTCGGCCTAGCAACAAAAGGATCAGCCTTGCCAAGTCTCAAATCCAGGATCTTATATATTACAGTCAGCACAATGCACCACTACACCATTTGATCAATAGGGATTTCTGGTGCTTTTTCAAACATATTATGCTTTAGAGTCATTCAACAGTAGGAAATCATTCAGGTCTTGTATATATACATATACACACACACACACACACACACATATATATATATATATATATATATATATATATATATATATATATATATATATGAAAACATATATTAATATATATATATATATATATATATATATATATATATATATATATATATATATATATATATATATATATATATACACACACACACACACACACACACACACACACACACACACACACACACACACACACACACACGACATGTAGTCCAGTCATACCTCAGAACCATACCTCTCAACATCTTAGTGCAAGACATCTGGGCAATGGATGTCAAAATGGGGGGACAATGAGCCATAACTAGGGATGTATTTTAAATATTGCTATTATAAATGTAGAAATTTGCTAGAGTAACAGGGTTTATTTCAGCATACATTTTCTGAAGGATATTAGGTCTGAAACTGAAATGTATGTCATCATTTACTGACAGAAATCTTCAGATCATCACAGTGATTTACGAGAGAAATACAAATAATTTGTAGAACAGACCAAAAATATGAGTAATAAACCTGGACATTCTGAAACAATCCACCTAGTTGACAAGTATGCTCAGAACCCTTTAGTGCAATGAATCTGGACCAAGCCTGACAAAGTGGAGAGTTTCTGAAGAAGTTCCTTACCAAAGTGAATGAAAGCTCTTAACTGAGGTATTTGTGGATATAATAAATTTTGGTTCATGATTTCTGAGTAGCATTTTCTTCTTTTGTTTTATATTATGCTCCTAGTCCATTGTTTTGTTTATAACATGACATTAGGGAAACTACACTGAGCTGATAAGCATGTCACCAAGAACCGTCCAAACTACAGTCAGACTGACACACTACCCCAAATCAGCTATGGGGAATTACACATGCATTTGCAAATATATCAAGCACTACAGGGATATAACAGTAGTGAAAAATGGACACCGGTGTGAAAGTGCATACCCGCAACCAATTTCAACACAGTCACAGTGACATACTGGTAAGCCAAATGAACACTACAGTATAATGACTATGGGAACAAAAATATCATGTTTGCCACTCACACACTATCCCTGCATATAGTGTCCCAAGTCAGAGTGTAGTAGGATTCCTGAGGTGGTAAAGGACATGTCTCAGTCTACCCCAACATATAATACAAACATATACAGCCGATAGACCACCAGAAACTGGAGCAGCATGCACAGTCAGAAAGAAAAGGAGCCATGACACTTACATCTAAACCCCCTCCCTACACAGCTGAACTAACATTTACACACTACACTGCTACACAGTCCAGACAGTCTGTTAACAATCACCAGACATGCACAGACTTCTCAACTGTACAGATTCCCAAAGAAATGTACAAGCTTTGTCCTCATATATATGGTCTCTTCCTCATAACATGTCTGGCATTCTGCTACATCACTGGGATGATATCAGGAATGAAGGCACTAAATAATGATATACCATAACTGTTAACCTCTTACTGCATGACATCGGAACAAAGCCTGACATAACTGGGGGACAGAGGCCCAAAAACAGGGGCATATTTGAAATATTACTGTTATAAACTGTAAAAGTTGCTGGTGTTGCAGGGTTTATTGTAACATATCTTTTCTAAGGGATATGAAGTAATGAACCCAAATGGATCTTAGCATTTACTGACTGCAATCCACAGAGTATGCTACTGATGTGCCAAGGACAAAAACTGTTTGAGGAACAGACCAAACATATGAGTCAAACCGCTGGCCTTTCTGCAGATAGCCCTACAGTTGAGAGTTATGTCTACCACATAACACTGTCAGACTTAAAATCACTCAGAAAATCCATGTCCACATAAATCCTGTTAAACTAGTCTGGAACATTCTCCCCCATTTTGTTGGGCTGTCTCCACATTTTTTGTTGTAAGAGGTATTTCCAACTATCCTCTGTGATGTGTTGTCCACACACCTCCATGATGTTCACCTCAAAGGCAAGGAAAAGGGGCAATGCCCACATGAAGTACTGATATATAGGAGTGTCTGACCATGCCATTGGCTATAGGAATAGCAACACAGCTGTTCTGCATGCAATTAGCAAGTGGGGGACACCAATTGATGCACAGGCCATCACCTGCTTATGAGTATTAACTAGAAAAGGCAAGCCGCTGCCTATGCAAAACAGGTCTATACCTCTACATGTGTAGACAGAGAGAAAGAGAGAGAGACAAAGACAGAGACAGAAACAGAGACAGAGACAGAAAAGGTATGTCAAACAAGTAAGCATGTAGTGGAATGCAGTAGAGGGGATGCAACAATGGAAAGTAGGATGTTAAACAAATATGTCTCAACAAGACTTGCTGTACTGATATATTGCTGATCAGCACCTATGGCCATAGCATCTGGGTCTGTTTGCAGTGACATACATCACTACTCAGACCCCTGAGTCACCCCAGGAAAGGATGACTCACATATGACTACTGTTGGAGTGTCTGTTGAACAATACTGACTGTGACACTGCTAGGCCAGGTAGTGATTTTTCATAAATATCCACATTACGTGTGAATACAACTATGAAACACATTTGTCTCACAAATTTAAGAGACCTATACAGGGTATGGGCATAGTAAACTACTGTCGCAGATGTGCCTGTTGAACTGCATGTGATATACTGAGCTCATACCATAAAACTGTCCAGTGTTATGCACACTGACAATATGTGTGCATCATATTTGTAGCCATTTACTCATAGAGTTATGTTATGTGTGGCAAATCTGTGAAGACTGACATTAGAACATAACAGCATACATATGAGTGTCAGACATCCTCCTGGGTATTTCTGTGAATGCAAAGCCTGCTGTGCTATCAACTGACTTAAGTGTGTTACAGCAATATTAATAAAGTGACACTAATTTTGGGCCATTGCCACCCATTTATGTGTGTGTCATTCTCCAGATGTCTTGCTCTAACAGGTTGAGAGGTATGACTGAACAGCAAGAGTGTAAATACAGTGTTCCACACTGACATAGAACAGAAATGTATATCAAGTATTACCTGTGCACATGTATGTATTACTAGGTGTAGCTGGAAGCCTCAAAACAACAGACATGAGATGCAAAATGTTAGGTAAATAAGCTGTGCATGTTGTACATGTGTAATCTTAGTTGCTGTGCATCCAACAGACATAAATGTCCACAGCTACTGGTTGTTGCATTGCCCTGACATAGACATGGGTACAAGAATAAGTATGATTATCAGGTTGAAAATGGAGAGGTGTCCAACTATGTTAGGACCTTGTGTCCATGCCTATTACAAACAGCAATATGAGCACATACATAGCTGTATGGACTCAGCAATATCTGACTCGTAAAACCTGCCTCCACTAAGGTAGAGTAATCCCCTTCCAACTTTGGAAGCAAGTCAACCTGTGTCTGAACAAGCATATAAGGTCACAGGTGAATTACTGTAAGGCTAACTATGAGCACAAATTGGACACATCCACCAAGGCCAATCATAAGGCCGTTTTCACATATGTTTCCAGTCTCAGAGGCAACAACCCAACCCATCCTGTACTGGTGGTCAATCACACCACATACACACACATCATACCTATATCCAACCCTCTGCAGACAGGTTAAGGGAAAACATCACTCTCCTGTCCCACCATCAGTATATGTGGATATGCACAGCACCCGCACCCCTCCCCTTATCATCAGGGAGCAGGCCCATAATGCCTAATTGAAGACAACAAAATAAGTCTCCATGGGACCTGATAATATCCCTGTCTGCATCCTACATGACCTCAGGCATATGCTCCAGCTCCATTACACACTGTACACAAGCACATCCCATCTGCAAGGAAGACAGCCACTGTTATCCTTCTACACAAAGGTGAATGATGAATGGTGGATTATGCAATTTACTGGCCCTCATTAGATGGAACATGACACATCAAGCCCAGGAGTGCAATGCAAGCTCATACTGTGCTAATAGATGACAGGGGTATGATGTGGTTATAAGTGGTGGCTAACGCTAGTCAATGTTGATGTGCAGGTTATGTAAACAATGTTGACCAATGTATGAGGTCATGTGATGGGTTTCCCTATTTATGTCTTCCAGGTAGAATGTAGCATGCAAAATACACAGCTTACACTGCAGCTGAGACTGCGGCCATTACCCAGATGATAATCCAGCACCATGGTGTGATGTTTGGCCATAGCCAACAGAATCTGTGGGAGTGGACTGCCCTGTGGGATGAGCTTGTCCACAGAGTAAACAGCTTGGGCCACCATGGATGCACATATGATCAGGTCAGGCATCGGGTGAATGACCTGATACACTATGCCTGGCAAAGGGCTGCTGCCATGGCTGGGGACTGTACCACCACAGGTGGGGGTCCTGCTATGCAGTCCCCACTTACACCAATGGAGGAGCTCCTTGCCAACCTTGGGACAACCACCACGTGCCAGCAAAGTCAAGACAGACAAGTCGTGGAGCCAGACAACAGGTGAGGAGCGTCCAGGTAAGGCCCCATGCAGATCATGTGAATACTGTAGCAGACATACTGGCTTCCATAGAGTATCTAGCTGCATATGTCAGGTCAAACTGCATTTATGGGTGGGGTTTTGTAATGCACACAAGTACACATCTATGGTGAAGAACAACTAATTGTGTATTATCAGAGCTTATACTGTACATGTGCAGAAAAGTAACATTCATCTTGTACCAATGCCACAGGTGAGTCTGCTGACATTACCTCTCCCCCACAGCTACATAGGTACCTCTGGTCTGGATGTAGGACAACAGTCTGAAGCTGGTGAGTATGGTATTGTCCTGTTGTGGCTCACTGATACCCCAGGCATGTTAAGGTCATGCATTTTACCATGCACACAACTGATACTCTTAGCCATATTGTGATATGTGCATATTCACTTGTGGTGGGGTTAACTGCAGTGCATCAAAGTGGTCATCACAGGGGCCTATTTGCAGGAGATGTAACATATCTGTACCATACCTCACAACCCGTCAGTGCAAGAAATCTAGACAAAGACTGACAAAATGGGGGAGCAAAGGGCCAAAACTAGGGACATATTTTAAAAGTACTGTTATACAGTGCATATAAAAAGTGTACACACCCCTGTTAAAATGTCAGGTATGGATGATATACAAAAATGACACCACAAGAAAACATTTCGCAACTCTTCCCACCTTTAATGTGACCTATAATCTGTAAAATTCAATTGAAAATGAAATAAATCTGTTAGGGGGACAAGTATGAAAAATAAAAAAAAGTACAATAAGCTAGATGCATGTGTGCACAGCCTGAAGCTAATACTTTGTTGAAGCAGTTTTTGATTTAATTACAGCATTACGTCTACTTGGGTACACACCTGCCATTAATTACAGAGACTGTTTGATTAACAACAGATAGTCTGCTGTCCTGCTAGGCTTTTCCTGATATGTACTCAGCTGCCTGCTACAGCAACAGCTATGGTTCACAGAAAGCTTACAAAGCATCAAAGGGATCTCATTGTTGAAAGGTATCAGCCCGGAGAAGAGTACAAAAACATTTCCACAGCATTGCATATACCATGGAACACAGTGAAGACAGCCATCAAAAGGTGGAGAAAATATGGGACAACAGTGACATTGCAAATAATTGGATGTCCCTTCAAATTTGATGAAAAGACAAGACCAAAACTGGTCAGGGAGGCTGCCAGTAGACCTACAGCAACACTAAAAAAGTTGCAGGAATCTCTGGAAAGTACTTATTGTGTACTACATGTGACAGAAATCTCATGTATTCTCCATCTGTCTTCCCTATGGGGTAGGGTTAGAAGATGGAAGCCTTTTCTCACACAGAACAACATCCAGACATGGCTACATTCTGAAAAACAATACATCAAGTCTCCTAAAATCATGTGGGAAAAAGTGTTATGGTCTAATGAGACCAAGGTTGAACTTTTTGGCCACAATTCCAAAAGGTTTGTTTGGCACAATAACAACACTGCACATCACCAAAAGAATACCAACCCCACAGTGAAGCATGGTGATGGCAGTGTCCTGCTTTGGGATTGCTGTTCATGAGCTGGGAACTGGGGCTTTAGCCAAGGTGTAGGGGATTCTGAAAAGGTCTATATTAGTATGCCAAAAGTACACAAATGTGAATCCCTAAAGGCTGACACATAAACAGTGAACCGTGAGTACACTGAACATCAAGAAGCATGAAATTTAAATAATCAAATTGCCATAGTTGTCTACACCATGTTTAGTAAGGTAAAACATCAGTAGGCGATTCCCTTATATGGTATAGCTCACTAACATAAATGTGCAATAGATACTGACCTTAGGGTTAGGGTGTGGGTTAAGGTAAGTGCATATATAGTAATACATTCAACCTACACCTCAGGGTTATAAGTAGGGTTAAGTTAAGTGCATATATAGTCATACAGTTGTGCAGCCAAATAGATACGTAAATTACACTTTTCCCATACTTGGGTGTTGTTTGTTTATATTCAGATATATTTGTGTGTAATGCATGTTTAATTAGGATATGGGATATATGGGTGAAGTGTACATATGGGTGAAGTGTGGATTATTTATTTTGTTTGGGTAGGCAATACATAGTGGGTGGTGGAGTTGGCCAACTATGGCAATTCGATATTTTGAATTTGTGCTTCTTGACATTTGGTGTACTCGTGGTTCACTGTTTATGTGTCGGCCTTTAGGGATTCACATTTGTGTACTTTCACCATACTAATATAGACCCTTTTGAACGGTTTCAAATGCCAGTCCCTTTTGGCCCAAAATCTTCAGTTGTCTGCTAGATAGCTGTAGATGGAGAGGAATTTCTCCTTTCCACATGACAATGACCCAAACCATACATCCAAATCAACAAAGGAATTTTGGAATTGTGGCCAAAAAGTTCAACCAGAAGACATTCAAAATGGTCCAGCCAGAGCCAACACTTCTATCCAATAAAAAATATGTGGGGTGACCTGCAGAGGGCTATGCACAAGAGATGCCCTCATAATCTGACAGGGTTGGAGGGCTTTTGCAAAGGAGAGTGTGCAGATATTGCTAAGTCAAAATGTGCCATGCTGATAGACTCCTCCCAACAGGAATGAATGTTGTAATTAAATCAAAAGGTGCTTTGACAAATTATTAGTTTGAGGGTGTGCACACTCATGCAACCAGCCTATTGCATGTATTTCATTTACTATAAGTTACCTCTAACCGATGTGTATGCTCTTCAATTGGATTGCACAGGTTATAGGTCACATTAAAGGTGGGAAAAGTTATGACATGATTTCTGTGGTCTCATGTTATATATCACAAAAACCTGGCATGTTAACAGGGGTTTGTAAACCTATATATCCACTGTGAGCTTAGAAAGTTGTTAGAGTAACCAGATTTGTTTTAACATACATTTGCTGCTGCTTTTGAAGTCTGCAACTCAAATTATGTCATTAATTAGTGATGCCAATCCTCAGATCATCCCAGTAATGTGTCAAACACAGGATTTATGAGGAACAAGCCAAAAATATGAACCACACATCCATACATTCAACAAAACTCTGTATAGTTGAGAGGTCTGTTCTGTAGGAGTTGCCACTGTGCTATACAGGTGAACAGCGATAATGTGTACATGGGTGTAGTGTGTGCTAGGTGAAGGCCCATCACCTACTAACACTACTCACATAGCCCAGAGGTGTATATTAGTAGTAACATTAAGTGGAAAGGTCTGCACTGCATGATGTTGAGGGCCTGTCCAGAGTGTGTATGTTGTGGTCTGGCTGTGTGTTGTGAATGTCACCAGTTGGCTATTGTGAGGTCTGTGCAATGCCTTTGTGCCGCCTCACCTGTATGTGTCTGTGTGTGTGTGTGTGTGTGTGTGTGTGTGTGTGTGTGTGTGTGTGTGTGTGTGTGTGTGTGTGTGTGTGTGTGCCAGCAAACCTCATAGTGCAAGTATTAATTTACATATGTTGTCTTACCGTCACAGGTGGACATGGTGGTCATGGTCCCTCCTGCTCAGAATCTGATGTCATTGTCTCTGCAGACTCTGACAATGATGGTGGTTCTACTGAGGCACAAGTGAGGTTGTCAGGGGCTGAATTTGTGCCATCGGTTGGTATCCCACAGTCGTCCACAATGTCCCCGCACACAGTCGCAATACCAAAACATTCACCGTTCCTAGCAGCCACAGATAATAGACAGTTGGTGGGTAGTGGTATGGAACAGGCTAGTGTGGTGACTATGGCAAGTGTGAGTATCGACAATCGCCATAGCCAGAGTGCAGGAATGGTCCCACACAGGTGGATGGACAGGGGTGCTCGAAGGAGGACTGCTGCCTTTCAAGCCGCTGTCACAAGTGTCACACCAGGTGTCACCAGACAGATATTTTGAGCTGTCCTGAATGTGCAGGCATGCAGTGAATGCAACACCAGTAGTGATCCAGAAGACAGCAGTCACCATCGGGGAATAGTACTGTATCTGGCCTTGGGTCTGGGTGTGCCAGTGAGACCTTTGACAGGACCAGTTCATGTGTCTGTGGCTGGAGACGGTGAGCTGTACACCCTGTCATGTATGGTCCACAGCTGTCCAACATACCCCTGTGTAGGGCAGCCACAATGCGTGACTGTGAGCAAACAGACACACACACATCACCATTACAGCCAGGTCACCTCCAGACACACACACACCACCTCTGCATGGCCAATTCAGAGAACACCCATCCAAACATACACACATGATGTCAACCGCATGGCCCAACCTAGGCCTTGGGCAAACTCACACAACATCCTGTGCATATGATGATGCCTGTGCCATATCCCTGTCATCCATACCACCAATGCAGGGACAAGCAAATATGGTTCTGATGCACAGGGTGAATTCAGTACACTTTAGCTATGTAATGCTGTGTAAGGTGCTGTCAGCTGGCATTTGTAATGAATACACTTTAGAGTGTGTGTGTGTGTGTGTGTGTGTGTGTACCTTTTCAGCCATGATGCATTATTGGTGTTAGTAATGCTGACTGAATGTAGTCTCACATGCTGTATTCTGTTTGTGTTGTAGGTGTCTCTGTGTCAGCAGGATGTGGCCCTGCAGACATTGCCAACAAGGGGTATGGAAGAGTGTTAACACATCGAACATGTCATAGCCGATGTATAGCTGTATATGTACACATTTACCAGGTCTGTGTAACAGTTATTGCATGTGCCACAGAGTTTATAGAGCTGAGGGGTGCATACAGGTAAGTCTATGGCGGTTGACATCGCAGCTCTTGTAAAGTGGACAATGGTAAGTGTAGTGGGTGGAACACACCTCAGATTGGTAAAACCCACAACCCCAGAGGATATTGTATTGACCAAACACACAGAGAATACTGTTCCCACACGCAGTCATACACACACACACACACACACACACACACACACACACACACACACACACACACACACACATACATACACACATGCATGCACAGGATCACAGTTGCCAGTGTTGGGTGTGGAGCACCTACCCATCTAGTTAGTAGTACTACAGTGTTATGCAGTTATCACAGGTGGCACAGAACTAATTGTGTGATAACTGTTCCAAGGTACCTGTAGAGTGAATATCACATGCCCTAGTGAGGTATGGCAATGGGGGTGTAATGGGTTAGAAAGAACTCATTATACTGCCACCTACAAGTCTACACACTCACAAACACTGCTATACACACCAACACACACACACATTTGCCAGTACTGACATTAGCAGTCCTGCCTATCATGTTATTCATTCCATACTGTTACATAGCTGTTGCACGTGGCTCAGGGCTTATAGGGCTGAAGAGTGTCTACAGATACCTCTATGGTAGATGTAAACAGCGGCCTTCGTAAAGTGGACCTTGGGACATGTACTGGGAGTACTGTGGCCTAAACTGTAAACCATGACCACCCAATGGATATAGTTTTCAGTCATATACACACACACACACACACACACACACACACACACACACACACACACACACACACATACACACACACTTGATAGTACTGAGATTAGAACCCCTACCTATCTGGTCTTTGCTACTACAGTTTTATGTATTTATCACATGTGCCACAAAGCTTACAAGGAGAAGAGTGTCCCAAGGCAATTCTGAGGTGAACAACATCACCAGGCCTTATAAAGTATGGCAATGGGTCATGTACTGTTTGAGAATGGACCCAGAATACCTTAACCTACAGTTATACATGCTTGCAAACACAAATAAATTCATAACCACATTTGCCAGCACTGAGATTAGGAGCCCTGTCTATCTTGTTAGTCAGTCCATACTGTTACATAATTCCTGCATGTGGCACAGGGCTTTTTGGGCTGAAGAGTGTCAATAGATACCTCTACAGTTGATGAAGACAGTGGGCCTTGTAAAG